>NC_056445.1:7752586-8052586 GCF_018296145.1 Oncorhynchus tshawytscha
ACTCATGAGACACAATGTGATGGAGCTTTGGTGATGGTGAAGTGTACAGGGTAGAAGGGATCTTGAAGGAGGAAGGCTATCACTCCATTTTGCAACACCATGCCATACCCTGTGGACGGGGCTTAATTGGTGCCAATTTCCTCCGACAACAGGACAATGACCCAAAGCACAGTTCCAAACTATGCAATAACTATTTAGGGAAGGTATTGGTATAGCTGGTATTCTGTCTAATGGCATGGCCAGCACAGTCACCAGATCTCAAACCTATTGAGCTGTTGTGGGAGCAGCTTGAAAATATGGTACGTAAGAAGTGCCCATCAAGCCAAGGTAGTGTATACATATTCCGTTATACAGAAAGTGACTAGATCAACTGACACACATTGTGTGCCTCCCAAGTGGCGCAGTGGTCTAAGGCACTGCATCGCAATTGCTAGGCTCTGTCGCAGCCCGGAGACCCATGGGATGGCGCACAATTGGCCAAGCGTGGTCGGGTTACAGGAGGGTTTAGCCGGCAGCGATGTATATAGATTCCATGTCAGATATATATATATTCCATTTTTTATTCAAATGGAATTTAGTAGAACAGCAAACACACACATGGCCACTGCACGTGCTACTCCTCTCCATTTCCATATGAAATAGCCATTGGGTGCTGTTGGGGGGAGGGCAGGCCCACAACACTGGCCGGAGTTGAATGGAACAGCACTTTACCTTAGTGACTGTTCCCTCTGCTCTATACAATACATATCTGTTTATTTTATGTGATGATAAATGGCTCATACAATACAAATATTTTTTAAATGATTTCTTTCACAGTGATAGCGACTGACTGGAAGCCCCTGGTGCCCATCCCCCACTGAAGCGGGTTCATCCAGCCGGACTCCTTCTGTCTCCGGCTCCACACCTACCCCCGCCCGGCCATCTAGAGGTGTGAAGACAGTAACAAAGAAGTGGAGGAGGGGAAGTGTGGAAACTGCTGGCAGAGAGGTAGAGGGGAAATGGCGCTCTTTGCTGGAGGAGGATGTGGAGCCACGTCCTCCAATATTCCGACCAAAAAGGCCACCAGGACCTCAGCTCGACATGACATCAAAATACAGCCCCATGCAACTTTTTCAATTGTTTTTCAACCTGGCAGTTGTTGATTCCCTGGTGTGTAATACTAAACAAGTATGGGGCTAGGAAGCAAGCAGGAAAGAAAGAGGCATGGAAGCCCATTTCCATGTCAGACCTTTTCTGCTACTTTTCACTGCCCCCCCACCCACCCACTGTCATGTCCTCTACAAGGTTTTTAAATATCTCACGGGCGCTTCACATCAGTGACCCAGAAGTTGATGAGAATGACAGGAGGAGAGGCACCGCAAGGTTTGACAGGCTCTGCAAAGTCAAACCTCTCTACCCCAGCATGGTTGAGGCCTGCAAGATCCATTTTCAGCCCGCCCAGAACTTGTCCATAGATGAGAGGATGGTAGCCTCAAAGGCCAGAATTGGCCTAAAACCATACATGCGTAACAAACCAACTAAGTGGGGTTACAAGCTGTTTGTTTTGGCTGATTCTGTGTGTGCATACACATGCAATTTTTTTGTCTAAGAGGGGAAGAACACTTGTGCGACTGGTAAATTACTTAGCTATGACTCTGTAATGGAGTTATTGGATTTTCAACTGCTGGGGAAGGGGTACAAACTCTTTGTGGACAACTTTTACACAAGCCCTACCCTGTTTGCAGACCTGAGGAAGCTGGAGGTGTGGGCCTGTGGCACCATTCGGACCAACAGAGTGGGCTTTCCGAAGACCAAGGTAAATGACAAGCCTAAGCGCGCTGAGCGGGGGACCATGCGATGGATCCGTGAAGATGGCCTGCTGTTTGTGAAGTGGATGGACACCAGAGAGGTGGTGATGTGCTCCACTATCCACAAGTCCTTCAGTGGCGATCACGTCGTCAGGCGTGTGAAGGACGCTACTGGGGCATGGACCACCAAAAATGTCCCCATTCCTACAGCCATCAAGGACTTCAACAAGAGCATGGGAGGTGTAGACCTATCAGATGCACTGATAGGGTACTACAATGTTCTACATAAGACAAAGAAATGGTACAAGACATTGTTTTACCATTTCACTGACATTGCTGTGGTGAATTCCTTCATCCTGCAGAAGGAAATGGCGAAGAGCTGTGGACAGCCCCCCATCTCACAGCCAGCCTTCAGGGAGCTGCTTATCCGGGAGCTGGCTATATCAGAAAGTCCACTGCATCACATTCTGCCCCCTCTACCTCTGCCAGCTTTACTCCTGCCTCCAGTGGTGTTCATATGCCACAGTTCATTACTGCAGGCATGACTGTGCCTCAGGGCCAAAAGGGCAAAGCATGGAGGCGTCGTTGTGTTCTGTTTCACAAAGTCTATAGTGTGTGTGTGTGTGTGCGTGTGTGTGTGTGTACGCATAAAGTCCCCCATCACCTGCACCACTTGTTCCGTTTGCCTCTGCTTTACATCAGAAAGAGACTGCTATGGGACATGGCACAGGCAGCAAAATATTATGTAGAGGACTTCCAAAGGGTCTACCTCTGTTTTTTTCTAATATTTTTTTTATTTTAATTTCATTTAAAAAATTGTGTGTTAGAATTTCTTTTTGATATGTTGTTTTTAGTTATAGGTCATTTCACCAATTCAGCCACTTGGGTACATTTGGGCAACTTGTGTGGGACACCTGAGTGACTTCATGGTAAATGTCATGTAGGTCACCCATTCCTGAAGTTGTCAGTCTGAAACTTTGCACACCTACAGTTGCCCTCTTGTGTTATACATCAAAATTATCTCCAGCATCCTATTCTAGTACATGTGAAAGATGCTACCACAATAAAAACATATGCTCTTTCTTTCTCTTATCTTCCACCAGATCTACTGTGTTATATTCTCCTGCATTCAATTAACCTCTTGAAGCTAGGGGGCACTATTTTTATGTTTGGAAAAATAACGTTCCCAAAGTAAATGGCCTATTTCTCAGGACCAGATGCTAGAATATGCATATAATTGACAGATTAGGATGGAAAACACTCTAAAGTTTCCAAAACTGTCAAAAAAAATTCTGGGTTAAACAGAACTGATATTGCAGGCTAAAACTTGAGGAAAATCCAATCAGGAAGTGCCCCCGTTTATGAAACCTCTCTGTTGTTATGCATCCCTATTGCCCATTTAAAGGGATATCAACGCGATTCCTTTTTCTATGGCTTCCCTAAGGTGTCAACAGCCTTTAGACATAGTTTCAGGCTTTTATTTTGAGGAATGAGCGTGAACAACCACATTGCGTAAGTGGATCGGTGGGGGCTCTCAGAGTGAGTTGTGCACAAAAGAGAAAGGTGGCCATTGTTACTCCCGGTCCTAGTGAAAAGCCAACTGTCCCGGTTGATATATTATCGAATAGATATTTGAAAAACACCCTGAGGACTGATTATAAAAAACATGACATTTTTCTGTGGACATTATGAATATAATTGGAATTTTTGTCTGCGTTGTCGTGACCGCTCTTTCCGGTGGATTCCAGGGCATAACGCACCAAACTAACGGAGGTAAGCGTAATCAGGTGCGTGTACTCACTCAAGATTGTCTTTTGTTTGGAGCACTTGTCAATTAATAAATTGACAACTCGTAATGAAATAAACCCAAACTTTATCACATGTAGACTAGGCTCTGCAAACTATGTGTCCACTCCTACAATGACAACAGTAAGGCTGTAATAACAATATTGAATGCATTAACAGAAATTACATAACCAAACAGGTAACGTAGATTCAAAATGTACATTTACTGTTAATTAACAACAGGTGATATGCCACCGCCGCGGCCTCCACAATGGATTAGTCCACTCAGACAGGCATGAATGAGACGGGTGTCTCGTGCCAAATATTTTATATATACACAGTACCAGTCAAAGGTTTGGACACACCTACTCATTGCAGGGGTTTTCTTTATTTTTACTTTTATCTACATTGTAGTAACCAAAAAGTGTTATACAATATTAATATTTGAGATTCTTCACAGTAGCCACCCTTTGCCACTGCTCAATTTAAAAAAAAAAACCTTGGTCAACCAACAGCCTATCGACCAAACAATCAACTGGTCAACTAAATAGGGTCAGCCCTAAAATGAATCATAGAATGTCATTTTTGGGACATGATGAAAACATTAATACACGCTAATAATAGTTAAACAGTTAACTAGCCGGGCGACAAGATGTTTTTTTTTATTTGCTACCAAGTTAGTTTGTTCTGTTCACTATTATATTTTATAGTCTAGGACTGCCTGCTGCTGCAATGTCCGACTGCCTGTCTCTCCACTTGAGAAACAGCCCACTCGTTTTACATGCAGGTAATGAGCTCACTCACAGATGTGCAAAAGTGTCATTCCGATCCTGGCTGATATGTTGATTTATATGCGACTGATCAAATATTTAAACTGTGCCTTAATATATTACATGAGAAATTATTAAATTAATTTAAATGACTTTTCAGAGAGAGCAGGGTGGGGGACAGACAGGTGACAGAGTGAGAATGAGAGAGAAAGATCGAGACAGCAAAAGGGAGAGAGAAAAAGGGACACAGATAAGAGGCTGTGAATGAGATCCAGGCATATTCTCACTCTCAGTGATGATAAATGGGTTTGGCCTGCTCTTGCCATGGTCTTTGTGGCCTTAGTGCCGTAAAGCCTGCTCTGTTCCGCTCTGTCAGCATGCCTACCTCAGCCAGGTTCACTGCTCTGTCTGGAGAAACCCAGAAATCCTGACATAAACTGCTCAAAATAAAAAACAGACACACCCACAAATACAGATGGCTGATGAATGCTTGAATTAGAAACAAAAACTGTAAATATTGCATCTGGAATAACCAAAGTACCTGATTGTCACAAAGATTTAGAAAAGACAATTAAGATTATAGAAACTGGAAATGAAAAGGAAAAGAGTGATTCATTTTTTAGGCCTAACGGTTTTAGCCTCGCTCTATCCCATGCCAAGCCCATCTTCTAATCGTTAAACAGGTGAGAGCAGAGAGTGGAGCAGTCAGTCAGTTGTTCACACACACCTCTGGAGACAAATCCCAACATGGAGGGCTAGAGCCACAAACCAGGTTGAAATCCATCAGGCTGAAGAAAGAATGAAGCGCACGTGCACACCTTCCCTGATACACACACATCCCCCAACATCAAGGACAAGAGTCAGGGGTCGTTCTACACTAGAGGGCAGCGTCTCCCGGGATTGATAGCTGTGTGATTGAGAGAGGGATGAGTAGATGAGTTTTGAGCGAGAAAGAGCGACAGAGCGAGAGAGATGGAGGTTTAAGCGAGCGCTGTTGGTGAAAGGACTGATAAATGGCTATGTAATTCTACAGATGCTGTGATGAAAAAAGTAAGATGTCGCCAACAGAGATGGTCGCCTCGCTTTGAGTCCTAAGGAAACTATGCAGTATTTTTATTTTTTATTTCTTACATTTTTACCCAAGGAAATCATAAGTCTTATTACATACATCCGGGAAGAACTATTGGATATATGAGCGGAGTCAACTTACCAACATTACGACTAAGGAATACGACTTGCCCAAAGATGATCCACTGTTTGGACCAGCACCCAGGACAATGGACCTAATTCCAGAAGCCAACCTAAAACAATGGCGCCGCAGAAGGGGCAGACGGAGTGGCCTTCTGGTCAGGTTCGTAAACGTGTACGTCGCCCACCGCTCCCGAGTATACTACTCGCCAATGCCCAGTCTCTTGACAACAAGGTAGATGAAATTCAAGCAAGGGTTGCTTTCCAGAGAGACATAAGAGATTGTAAAATCCTCTGTTTCACAGAAACATGGCTCTCTCGGGATATGTTGTCGGAATCGGTTCAGCCACCAGGCTTTTCCATGCAACACCTCTCTGGGAAGAGCGGGGGCGTATGCTTCATGATTAACGACTCATGGTGTAATCATAACAACATACAGGAACTCAAGTCCTTTTGTTCACCTAACATAGAATTCCTCACAATCAAATGCCGGCCATATTATCTCCCAAGAGAATTCTCGTCAGTTATTGTGACAGCGGTGTACATTCCCCATCAAACAGACACCAAGACAGCCCACAAGGAACTTCCATAGACTATGTAAACCCTATATCCTGAGGCTGCATTTAATGTAACTGGGGATTTTAACAAAGCAAATTTGAGAACAAATATAGTGCAATTGCATGCAATTACATAGTGCAATCAATATGCTGATTGTATTGCAAAGCAAATTCTCTCAATCACTTTTCTTCACAAGCATTTTGCTACAATCGTATTAACATCTGCTAACCATGTGTATATGACCAATAAAATTTTATTTGACGTCACAGAGGGGAGACCAGGACAAAAACCAGGTCGGCCACCTCAACCACAGGACAACACACCCATCCATCTCTGTCAACAGGCTCTCTTTCTCTCCATCAATCGATTCGTCTCCCTTACCCTCTGCCAATCTCCCTCTCGCTCGCTGTCTGTTTTGCCCTCTACCTCTGTGTCTCTTAATTATGGCCTCTGAATTAAGTTCATATTTCATCGTTGGCATCATGTGTCTGGCCAGTCAGCTTGGATATGTAATAAAGCAGCGACAACTCCATTTAAAAAGCAGATCCAGACTGCTGGCCTGGTGTAATCACTGTTGACAGACTTAGAATCACTGACTGTACCATGCTGCTCTCCCCCCAGCCTCCACCTCCCTCCCCTCAGGAGTCCATAATAATACACATGTACTGGTATATGGATGGCTTTAAATCCTCTTATGACCTCACAAGATAGCGCCATACTGGATTGCCGACGTTTTGCAAGCGTCGACAGAAATGTGCTACTTTGTGATTATTTTGCCATTTATTTTTACTCTATTTTCACTAAATAAATCCGCTATCATTTCTCACAACCGACAAGAACTCTTGAACATCAGATTGGCAGTTACTTACCCCAATTCCGATTTTTTTAGCGTTGAAGTATGGTACTGCCATAATCCGAAACAATACCATGGTATTGCCTCATTGAAATAGCACGGTTTTAAAACTGCATTATACATATGGTACCATCTTTATGAATAATGCGTTACCATAGTACAACGGCAGTACAAAGCTTTAAATAAATAAAATGCCTTAAGGTCAAGAGGTTGCTTGGTATTATACTGATGAATTCATATACCAGTATGGTCAGAGGCAGGATACTATTGTTGGTCCTAGTTTGTCTCTAAGGGCAAAGAAAAAAGGAAACCGTTGCTGTGAAAAAGGGGAAACAGTTTCTGTATCAATAGTAGTTTTATTGCTCATGTTTGGGTTCCCCGTGTTGCCAACCTGAAATGTGGGAGAATGGGAGATATCTGGTAGCCTTTTCTTTCAGATTTTGTAATCGTTGACAGTATTTAGAGTCAAGGGGTGTTGTGCTTCTTTTGGCCCACCGAGAGAGCTGCTCGCTCTTGTGGTTGCTTCACGCGCTCTCACGCTACACTGCCTGGTTAGTGAGTCAGTGAGAGCCAACTGGAAACTGAAGAGAACACCACCAGATAAACAAAACATTTTAATGGTGAGCGAGTTATAAAGCAGAGGAAATTAAACAGAGTTCAGCAGAGTGTAATAACACAGCACATTCTTTTTTTGATGATGTTTTGATAGTTTAATTGATTTAGAAAAGTCTGTTAGCATAGAAGCTATCGTCGGCTAAAGTTAACTTCAGTGAAGCTAGCCTGTCGTAGTCATGGCGACAGGACCAACAAACATTCTCTCAGGGTTTCAACAAAGGGAAACATTGTAAATTGCTGTTTTTAGGGACATGTTTAAGCAATAAGGCCCAAGGGGGTGTCGTATATTGTCAATATACAACAGCTAAGGGGTGTTCTACTCTAAACTTCCGGCGCCGACAGAGATGGCCGCCTCGCTTCGCGTTCCTAGGAAACTATGCAGTTTTTTGTTTTTTTACGTGTTATTTCTTACACTAGTACCCCAGGTCATCTTAGGTTTCTTTACATACAGCCGACAAGAACTACTGAATATAAGATCAGCGTCAACTCACCATCAGTACGACCAAGAATATGTTTTTCGCGATGCGGATCCTGAGTTCTGCCTTACAACCAGTGTAACCGAGTGGATCACATGCAGCGACCAAAAAAAAAAAAAAAAACTCAGAAAAAGAGGGAAACGAAGCGGTCTTCTGGTCAGACTCCGGAGACGGGCACATCGTGCACCACTCCCCAGCATTCTTCTTGCCAATGTCCAGTCTCTTGACAACAAGGTTGATGAAATCCGAGCAAGGGTAGCATTCCAGAGGGACATCAGAGACTGTAACGTTCTCTGCTTCACGGAAACATGGCTAACTGGAGAGACGCAATCCGAAGCGGTGCAGCCAGCGGGTTTCTCCACGCATCGCGCCGACAGAAACAAACATCTTTCTGGTAAGAAGACGGGCGGGGGCGTATGCCTTATGGCCAACGTGACATGGTGTGATGAAGGAAACATACAGGAACTCAAATCCTTCTGTTCACCTGATTTAGAATTCCTCACAATCAAATGTAGACCGCATTATCTACCAAGAGAATTCTCTTCGATTATAATCACAGCCGTATATATCCCCCCCCAAGCAGACACATCGATGGCTCTGAACGAACTTTATTTAACTCTCTGCAAACTGGAAACGATTTATCCGGAGGCTGCATTCATTGTAGCTGGGGATTTTAACAAGGCTAATCTGAAAACAAGACTCCCTAAATTTTATCAGCATATCGATTGCGCAACCAGGGGTGGAAAGACCCTGGATCATTGTTACTCTAACTTCCGCGACGCATATAAGGCCCTGCCCCGCCCCCTTTCGGAAAAGCTGACCACGACTCCATTTTGTTGATCCCTGCCTACAGACAGAAACTAAAACAAGAAGCTCCCACGCTGAGGTCTGTCCAACGCTGGTCCGACCAAGCTGACTCCACACTCCAAGACTGCTTCCATCACGTGGACTGGGAGATGTTTCGTATTGCGTCAGACAACAACATTGACGAATACGCTGATACGGTGTGCGAGTTCATTAGAACGTGCGTTGAAGATGTCGTTCCCATAGCAACGATTAAAACATTCCCTAACCAGAAACCGTGGATTGATGGCAGCATTCGTGTGAAACTGAAGGCACGAACCACTGCTTTTAATCAGGGCAAGGTGTCTGGTAACATGACTGAATACAAACAGTGCAGCTATTCCCTCCGCAAGGCTATCAAACAAGCTAAGCGCCAGTACAGAGACAAAGTAGAATCTCAATTCAACGGCTCAGACACAAGAGGTATGTGGCAGGGTCTACAGTCAATCACGGACTACAGGAAGAAACCCAGCCCAGTCACGGACCAGGATGTCTTGCTCCCAGGCAGACTAAATAACATTTTTGCCCGCTTTGAGGACAATACAGTGCCACTGACACGGCCTGCAACGGAATCATGCGGTCTCTCCTTCACTGCAGCCGAAGTGAGTAAGACATTTAAACGTGTTAACCCTCGCAAGGCTGCAGGCCCAGACGGCATCCCCAGCCGCGCCCTCAGAGCATGCGCAGACCAGCTGGCCGGTGTGTTTACGGACATATTCAACCAATCCCTATACCAGTCTGCTGTTCCCACATGCTTCAAGAGGGCCACCATTGTTCCTGTTCCCAAGAAAGCTAAGGTAACTGAGCTAAACGACTACCGCCCCGTAGCACTCACATCCGTCATCATGAAGTGCTTTGAGAGACTAGTCAAGGACCATATCACCTCCACCCTACCTGACACCCTTGACCCACTCCAATTTGCTTACCGCCCAAATAGGTCCACAGACGATGCAATCTCAACCACACTGCACACTGCCCTAACCCATCTGGACAAGAGGAATACCTATGTGAGAATGCTGTTCATCGACTACAGCTCGGCATTCAACACCATAGTACCCTCCAAGCTCGTCATCAAGCTCGAGACCCTGGGTCTCGACCCCGCCCTGTGCAACTGGGTACTGGACTTCCTGACGGGCCGCCCCCAGGTGGTGAGGGTAGGCAACAACATCTCCTCCCCGCTGATCCTCAACACTGGGGCCCCACAAGGGAGCGTTCTGAGCCCCCTCCTGTACTCCCTGTTCACCCACGACTGCGTGGCCATGCACGCTCCAACTCAATCATCAAGTTTATGGACGACACAACAGTGGTAGGCTTGATTACCAACAACGACGAGACGGCCTACAGGGAGGAGGTGAGGGCCCTCGGAGTGTGGTGTCAGGAAAATAACCTCACACTCAACGTCAACAAAACTAAGGAGATGATTGTGGACTTCAGGAAACAGCAGAGGGAACACCCCCATCCACATCGATGGAACAGTAGTGGAGAGGGTAGCAAGTTTTAAGTTCCTCGGCATACACATCACAGACAAACTGAATTGGTCCACTCATACAGACAGCATCGTGAGGAAGGCGCAGCAGCGCCTCTTCAACCTCAGGAGGCTGAAGAAATTCGGCTTGTCACCAAAAGCACTCACAAACTTCTACAGATGCACAATCGAGAGCATCCTGGCGGGCTGTATCACCGCCTGGTATGGCAACTGCACCGCCCTCAACCGTAAGGCTCTCCAGAGGGTAGTGAGGTCTGCACAACGCATCACCGGGGGCAAACTACCTGCCCTCCAGGACACCTACACCACCCGATGCTACAGGAAGGCCATAAAGATCATCAAGGACATCAACCACCCGAGCCACTGCCTGTTCACCCCGCTGTCATCCAGAAGGCGAGGTCAGTACAGGTGCATCAAAGCTGGGACCGAGAGACTGAAAAACAGCTTCTATCTCAAGGCCATCAGACTGTTAAACAGCCACCTCTAACATTGAGTGGCTACTGCCAACACACTGTCAATGACACTGACTCTACTCCAGCCACTTTAATCATGGGAATTGATGGGAAATGATGTAAATATATCACTAGCCACTTTAAACAATGCTACCTTATATAATGTTACTTACCCTACATTGTTCATCTCATATGCATACGTTGATACTGTACTCTATATCATCGACTGCATCCTTATGTAATACATGTATCACTAGCCACTTTAACTATGCCACTTGGTTTACATACTTATCTCATATGTATATACTGTACTCGATATCATCTACTGTATCTTGCCTATGCTGCTCTGTACCATCACTCATTCATATATCCTTATGTACATATTCTTTATCCCCTTACACTGTGTATAAGACAGTAGTTTTTTTTTGGAATTGTTAGTTAGATTACTTGCTCGTTATTACTGCATTGTCGGAACTAGAAGCACAAGCATTTCGCTACACTCGCATTAACATCTGCTAACCATGTGTATGTGACAAATAAAATTTGATTTGATTTGATTTGATTTCTAATGCACAACACGGAGTGCCTGGATACAGCCGGCAGCCGTGGTATATTGGCCATATACCACAAACCCCTGAGGTGCCTTATTGCCATTATAAACTGGTTACCAACATCATTAGAGAAGTAAAACGCATGTTTTGTCATACCCTTGGTATACCTAAGCAATAAGGCCCAAGGTGGTGTGGTATATGGCCAATATACTACGGCTAAGGACTCATGCAGACAGGATATTTTCATGCAGACAGGATATTTTCATGCAGACAGGTTATTTTCATGCAGACAGGATATTTTCATGCAGACAGGACAGTGAAGTCGGGGAAATCGGGGGGGGTTGCCTCTTCAAGTACAACTGTTGTGCTAATTTCAGACTGGTGGAAGTGTTGACACACTGTTCACCCGTCTTTGAGTACCTGATGGTCAAATGCTGACCCTTTTCAGCTGTCATCATGTCTGCTGTATACATTCCACCTCAAGACAAAAAATTAACAAGCTGGCACTTAAACTGTACAAGGATATAATCAAGCAGGAGAACATACACTGCCTTTCTGGTTGCCGGCAACTTTAATATGCCGTCAAAGTCATGTTTGTCTCTAAGGGCAAAGAAAAAAGGAAACCGTTGCTGTGAAAAAGGGGAAACAGTTTCTGTATCAATAGTAGTTTTATTGCTCATGTTTGGGTTCCCCTTGTTGCCAACCTAAAATGTGGGAGAATGAGAGATATCTGGTAGCCGTTCAATTCCGGCGCCGACAGAGATGGCCGCCTCGCTTCGCGTTCCTAGGAAACTATGCAGTGTTTTGTTTTTTTACGTGTTATTTCTTACATTGGTACCCCAGGTAATCTTAGGTTTCATTAAATACAGTCGGGAGGAACTACTGAATATAAGAGCAACGTCAACTCACCATCAGTACGACCAGGAATATGACTTTCCCGAAGCGGATCCTGTGTTCTGCCTTCCACCCAGGACAACGGAATGGATCCCAGCCTGCGACCCAAAACAACGACGTCGTAAAAGAGGGAAACGAAGTCTTCTGGTCAGGCTCCGGAGACAGGTACATCGCGCACCACGCCCTAGCATACTACTCGCCAATGTCCAGTCTCTTGACAACAAGGTTGATGAAATCCGAGCAAGGGTAGCATTCCAGAGGGACATCAGAGACTCACGTTCTTTGCTTCACGGAAACATGGCTCACTCGAGAGACGCTAACGGAATCGGCTGGTAAAACCTTGTATCATTGCTATTCTAACTTCCGCGACGCATATAAGGCCCTCCCCCGCCCTCCTTTCAGAAAAGCTGACCACGGCTCCATTTTGTTGCTCCCTGCCTACAGACAAACTAAAACAAGAAGCTCCCGCGCTCAGGTCTGTTCAACAATGGTCCGACCAATCGGATTCCACGCTTCAAGACTGCTTCGGTCACATGGACTGGGATATGTTCCGCACTGCGTCCATCAACAACATATGCTGATTCGGTGAGCGAGTTCATTAGAAAGTGCATTCATGATGTCGTTCCGATCGCAACAATTAAAACATTCCTAAACCAGAAACCGTGGATTGATGGCAGCATTCGTGTGAAACTGAAAACGCGAACCACTGCTTTTAACCAGGGAAAGGTGACCAGAAACATGACCGAATACAAACAGTGTAGCTATTCCCTCCACAAGGCAATCAAACAAGCTAAGCGTCAGTATAGAGACAAAGTAGAGTCACAATTCAACAGCTCAGACACGAGGAGGTATGTGGCAGGGTCTACAGTCAATCACGGATTACAAAAAGAAAATCAGCCCCGTCTCGGACCAGGATGTCTTGCTCCCAGGCAGACTAAATATTTTTTTTGCCCGCTTTGAGGACAATACAGAGCCACTGACACGGACCGCAACCAAAATCTGCGGACTCTCCTTCACTGCAGTCAATGTGAGTAAAACATTTAAACGTGTTAACCCTCGCGGGGCTGCAGGCATAGACGGCATCCCAAGCCGCGCCCTCAGAGCATGCGCAGACCAGCTGGTTGGTGTGTTTACGGACATATTCAATCAATCCTTATCCCAGTCTGCTGTTCCCACATGCTTCAAGAGGGCCACCATTGTTCCTGTTCCCAAGAAAGCTAAGGTAACTGAGCTTAACGACTACCGCCCCGTAGCACTCACTTCCATCATTATGAAGTGCTTTGAGACACTAGTCAAGGACCATATCACCTTCACCCTACCTGACACCCTAGACCCACTCCAATTTGCTTACCGCCCAAATAGGTCCACAGACGATGATATCTCAACCACACTGTCCTAACCCAACTGCACAAGAGGAATACCTATGTCAGAATACCTATGTGAGAATGCTGTTCATCGACTAGCATTTAACACCATAGTACCCTCCGAAGTACCCTCCAAACTCGTCATCAAGCTCGAGACCATGGGTCTCGACCCCGCTCTGTGCAACTGGGTCCTGGATTTCCTGACGGGCCGCCCCCAGATGGTGAGGGTAGGTAACAACATCTCCACCCCGCTGATCCTTAACACTGGGGCCCCACAAGGGTGCTTTCTGAGCCCTCTCCTGTACTCCCTGTTCACCCACGACTGCGTGGCCATGCACGCCTCCAACTCAATCATCAAGTTTGCGGACGACACTACAGTGGTAGGCTTGATTAACAACAACGACGAGACGGCCTACAGGGAGGAGGTGAGGGCCCTCGAAGTGTGGTGTCAGGAAAATAACCTCACACTCAACGTCAACAAAACAAAGGAGATGATTGTGGACTTCAGGAAACAGCAGAGGGAGCACCCCCCTATCCACATCGATGGGACAGTAGTGGAGAGGGAAGTAAGTTAAGTTCCTCGGCGTACACATCACGGACAAACTGAATTGGTCCACCCACACAGACAGCATCGTGAAGAAGGCGCAGCAGCGCCTCTTCAACCTCAGGAGGCTGAAGAAATTTGGCTTGTCACCAAAAGCACTCACAAACTTCTACAGATGCACAATCGAGAGCATTCTGTCGGGCTGTATCACGGCCTGGTACGGCAACTGCTCCGCCCACAACCGTAAGGCTCTACAGAGGGTAGGGAGGTCTGCACAACGCATCATTGGGGGCAAACTTCCTGCCCTCGAGGACACCTACACCACCCGATGTCACAGGAAGGCCATAAAGATCATCAAGGACAACAACCACCCAAGCCACTGCCTGTTCACTCTGCTATCATCCAGAAGGCGAGGAAAGTACAGGTGCATCAAAACGGGGACCGAGAGACTGAAAAACAGCTTCTATCTCAAGGCCATCAGACTGTTAAACAGCCACCACTAACATTGAGTGGCTGCTGCCAACATACTGACTCAACTCCAGCCACTTTAATAATGGGAATTGATGGAAATTGATGTAAAATATATCACTAGCCACTTTAAACAATGCCACTTCTGTTTACATACCCTACATTACTCATCTCATATGTATATACTGTACTCAATACCATCTACTGCATCTTGCCTATGCCGTCCTGTACTATCACTCATTCATATATCTTTATGTACATATTCTTTATCCCTTTACACTTGTGTGTATAAGGTAGTAGTTTTGGAATTGTTAGGTTAGATTACTCGTTGGTTATTACTGCATTGTCGGAACTAGAAGCACAAGCATTTCTCTACACTCGCATTAACATCTGCTAACCAAGTGTATGTGACAAATAAATTTGATTTGATGCCCAACTTCCATCAACACTTCTCCAAAGCAACTACGTGCGATAAAGTCCTAGACCACTGCTATTCTACCCTGTCAAGCATGCATACAAGGCCCTCCCTCGTCATCCATTTGGCAAAATCAGATCATGACTCTGTACTTTTGCTTCCTGTTTACAAGCAGAAACTCAAACAAGAGGTACCTGCAATTTGCTCGGTTGAGAAACGGTCACCAGAATCAGAGGTTATGCTACAGGACTGCTCTGCTAGTGCTGATTGGAATATGTTTTGAGACTCCAGCTCCAACATTGACGAGCTAACCACCTCCGTCACAGACAGAATTAAGTTCATATTTCAACGTTGGCATCATGTGTCTGGCTAGTCAGCTTGGATATGTAATAAAGCAGCGACAACTTCATTTAAAAAGCAGATCCCGACTGCTGGCCTGGTGTAATCACTGTTGACAGACTTAGAATCACTGACTGTACCATGCTGCTCTCCCCCCAGCCTCCACCTCCCTTCATTAGACTTCATTAGAAAATGCATCAGCAACGTAGTACCCACGATGAGGGTTTTCTGCTTCCCCTATCAAAAGCCCTGGATTAACAAGTTGGCGCTTAACTAAAGAACAGGGCTACTGCACACAGTGCCATCTTAGACAACCCTGATGCTGTGGCCAAAGACAGGAATAATTACAAGAAGGCCTGCTATGACCTCCGCAAAAGGATTATATAGGAATACGGTGGAATCATTACACAGACTCCGCCACCCACCGTATGTGGCAGGGACTACAGTCCATTATGCATTACAAAGCGAGACCCAACCGTGATCTGCCCAACGATGCCTCTCTACCAGACGAACTCAATGTATTTCAGGCATGTTTTGACAACAACATCGAGCCAGGTGTGAGGGACGTCACCAACCCAGAGGATTGGGTGATCTCGCTCTCCGGGCACCGACGTTATTCCAGGGCACGCGCAGAACAGTTTGGCAGGCAAATACAGTCATTTTCAACCTCTCCTTGTCCCAGTCTGTAATCCCCACGTTTTAAGATGACCACAATCATTCCTGCGCCTAAGAACTCTATTATTATTATTAGACCATGCTGGTCATTTATGAACATTTGAACATCTTGGCCATGTTCTGTTATAATCTCCACCTGGCATAGCCAGAAGAGGACTGGCCACCCCACATATGCTCTCTCTAATGCTCTTTCTCTCGGAGGACCTGAGCCCTAGGACCATGCCCCAGGACTACGTGACATGATGACTCCTTGCTGTCCCCAGTCCACCTGGCCATGCTGCTGCTCCAGTTTCAACTGTTATGCTGGTCATTTATGAACATTTGAACATCTTGGCCATGTTCTGTTATAATCTCCACCCGGCACAGCCAGAAGAGGACTGGCCACCCCACATAGCCTGGTTCCTCTCTAGGTTTCTTCCTAGGTTTTGGCCTTTCTAGGGAGTTTTTCCTTGACACTGTGCTTCTACACCTGCATTGCTTGCTGTTTGGGGTTTTAGGCTGGGTTTCTGTACAGCTCTTTGAGATATCAGCTGATGTACGAAGGGCTATATAAATACATTTGATTTGATTTGAACCGACTCCCTCACAGGTATAACCTCGCTAAGACGCCTTCACCTCTGGCTCAGGCACAACGACGGAAGCTGGAATCATTGAGGCGGATCAGACAGCACACATACAATCACAAAGCACAATCCAAGGATATTCAGAGCATTACAAAAGCCGACTGCAGGGAAAATCATCAATGGTACAAAATGGTTAAGAGCGAGTCTGACAACACGTAAGTACACACACACCTGAGCAGCTCCAATGCAAGTCATACCAAACTGCCCCCATGCCTTTCCAGGACGGAGCTGATAAGCCAGACAGATACTGCAGGATTAGAGGACTGACAAAGAACAAAACCTTGAAACTTATAGGAGAACAAGCGTAAGTCAAATGGTGAATAGACTCCTTCAAATCACCCATAGAACTTTAAATCCTCCATAGAATAGCCCTTAGAAGTTGAAAGCGTAAAACACACACAAAAAAATGTTCAAATCGGCCATATAAATGCCCATGGAAGAACAATACCAAAGCTACTGCCGTTACCCCATTACGGCCTTGGATCACAAGTTAAAGCACCATCTCGTCTCAAAGGAGTACAGTAGAAGTAAAGCTAGAGAACGAGCAAGTACAAACTAAAAGCATCATTTGTGCCCCTTGGATTATGCACGGTGGCCACTGGCCAGATGGCAAAGTTTAGTTCCCCCTCAGCTATTCATATGGCATCGTTAGAACACAGCAGATGTTTCACTGCTTGTTTTCTCAGATGGAGTTCTTTACCACAGAGCTGTGAACTGGGTTTTCTATTAGAAGGTGAGACGGGGAGGTGTTGCAACCCAACACAATGATACAAGGTCAGATATCCTTCCCCTAAATGGTTTAGTTCAGGATTGGGGTGAACCTGTGTGGTTGAGTGGTAACATTCCTACACGAAGCACATATCAGAGCTTCAAAAAGGTATTGGGTTCGATGATCCCTATGAGCACCATTCCTACATGAGTCTGATCTTAGATCTGTAATTAATATCCAGCAACATACCAAGGTCAGTGTTGGGTCCAGCCAGGACCTGTTTAAACTTGTCCAGGCGGGATGCCTCTCTCTCTGTCATGGCTGGGGTCCCGGAGGTGTTCTGGTCAGCTATACGAGCCACCATGGGGATGGTGGGCCGGTGGGGCAGGGACTGCTGTCTGTGGAGCGACGTATCTGGATAAACAGAGAGAGGGGAGAGATACTGAGAACAACAAACACACACAAAGATGCACACACTTGGTCACACGCAAAAACACAGATAAACACGCACACCTGTTGCAAGCACCTTTCCTCTGAGCACACCCATTGAATTCACATGTCATACAAAACTGTCACACAAACACTGTGTAACCCAACCACCTTTCTCCACTAGAGTAACAGCAAACCCGCATTTTTATATTTATTTAACTAGACAAGTTAGTTAAGAACAAATTCTTACTTACAATGTCAGCCTACCCCAGGCCTAACCCTAACAATTGTGCGCCTCCCTATGGGACTCCCAATCACGGCCAGTTGTGATACAGCCTGGAATCGAACCAGGTTCTGTACTGACGACTCTAGCTAGCACTGAGATGCAGTTCCTTAGACCGCTGTACCACTCGGGAGCCCCATTACAGACAATAACAAGGCAGAGTAGAGTTTGTTCCCAGCAGCAGAAGTAGAGGACAGCGGAGGACACCCAGAGAAGGTGTAGAGTGCTGCAGGGCCGAGGTCAGGCCACTCTCTCTCTGTCTGTCTCTCCATTAGCAGAGAGCAGCTTGTTTGTAGGCTGAAAGCGTGGAGGGAGGGGAGTGCCAGGTTAGACAGAGGGGAGAGAAGACGGGGTAGAGAGAAGCTACCAGACAACAATATTATAGTGATGTGACTAAAGGAAAATGAACACAGATTTTTTGTGATGAGTTGAGCTCAAGACAGCAGCTTGGTTTGAACACAGCATGCAAAGGGGAGTGTGTGAATACTATCACTTCCTGCAGGCAAAGAACAGAGTGGGTCGCTCAACCTCCACTGCATTATCACCATGATATATAATTTACCCAAGCACTACAATAGAGAGCAGAACAAGCATGGACAATATGAGGTCTCTCCCAGCAGGAAGGGCAGTGTGTGAGTAGGGGTCCGTGGGCGAGTAGGGGTCCGTGGGCGAGTAGGGGTCCGTGGGCGAGTAGGGGTCAGTGTGTGAACACATCAGATGCGCGGGTCTGTCTTTTGTGTGTGTGAGTGAGAGAGTGAGAGATATACATGCGTGTGTACTGATCAACACAGATGAATGGAGCAGACACCAGACAGTGTCTACTCTGCCAGTGTCTCCTCCATGGAGATAATATTGGAGTTAGGGCTGCTACGGGCTGCCGTCTTATCTCCTGCACCACCACAGACAGCAGGCAGATGTTCCCTACTGCACAAGACAAACACCACCCTCTGCTGCTGCTACCACACTAACAAATGAACATGAAAAGCCTAGCAGGCTCAGAGCAGAGGCAGGGGGAGAGGAAATATTGTGTATAGAAGGAGTGGGTGAAGACTGAAGACAGAGGAAATGATGGGCCCTATGGAGTGGGGTTCCTCCTTTCAAGATTCCTTCCTTGTTAGGAAGTTGTTCCTCACATCTGTCACCTCACCTGACGCTTACATTTTTTTGTCTGTTTGTTGACTGATGGATAGAGAGGAGAGAGACCGAGAAGAGAAACGTGCGACATATGTCTACTTACCCTTAGGTGATCCGATGGGGGCCTCACTCAGTGACTTCACCCGTCTGCCATCACTGAGCGGGCTGGGCTCACAAGCAAACGACACCTCAGGAGTCGATTCCTCCCCTTCCTCCCACTGCTCTTCCACGTCTTCCTCATGCTCCTCTTCCTCTCGGTCCTCCAGCTCTGACGCGTCGGCATCATCCTGTCTCTGCTTCTCCTGCTGCTTGCTGTGGTTCTCGATCACCTGCAAAATGACAATAACATATTTTTAAAAATGTAACTCCTTAAAAACAGCTTAATGTATTATAAGGGCGTATAAGTTAATATAAACAGGGCTTATGAGTACATAAGGGCCTTTGAAACACCCAAGGACGACTGACTGCTGTGTATGTTGACGGCATAGAATCACCTTGTTGGCGGTTTCCATGACGACCTCGATGTTGAGGTTCTGTGCGGCCATGGCGAGCAGCTCGTCGTCGTCGTCCCCCACGTCCCAGGCATCGCTGGTGATGCTCTCAAACTCCTGGAAGGTGGTGGCTTTCTTTGGCTTCCCTCCCGGTGTCGTCTGGGGCTTGTTGCCCGCTTTGATTAGACTAAGATGGGGAAAGATGAGGAGAAGTTAAGGGTACTAGAAGTCATCCAAAGCATTAAAAAAAAAAAGACCAAAAACCCCAAATTATACATGTATTTTCAATTCATGTTAGTTTTTTTAGCGGAAGGTAGAAGAGGTTGGTAATAATGGTGAATTGAATGACAGGTGTAAAACTTAGAAAGGAGGAACAGAAAGGCCATGAAAGATTGTGAGACAAATTCACCCTGGTAGGGCCACTTCAAACATCCCTCAACTGTTCATTCAATGGAATTAAGATTCAAATGCCAAATACAGTTGGTCAAAAAGTGCCTACTTCAGCCAAAGAACATACCCTTGTACTAAATTCCAAAAAAGCTCAATTGGATGTATTTTTAAGTTCTATTAATGATACTGCAGCTGTGCCCCATCTACAGATGGATATTCTCACGTTGACCCAGCGAGCCGATGTTGAAAAGAACTGACTGACGAGAATGTTGGGGGGGGAAAACTGAATGAAGATAATGAAAGAAATTAAACAATCACAAAAACATTCCGCAAGGACAATCAATGAGTCAGCATCTATTTGAATTATTTCAAAAAGCTTATTGTAAAAAAGGTACACAATCGCAGCGCAGATTAAATCAATTAACAACAATTTCTCACAGAAAACCTTCCTTTGTGTATGAGAGACGTTTTCTTCAGGGGGGGGGAAACGTAATAAAAAGCCCATTTAATTTATCCTTTTTCCTCTCGTGTCCATGAGAATCAGGTGTGCACCAGAGATTGAAAAGCAGCACGGGTGGAAGGAGAGAGGGAGAGGGGACCCTTCCTTTCCATCTCATTATTTTCACTCAAAACGAAAGCATTAGCATAACAAAAGCAAAGCCAAGTTCAATATGACTCTACTTGTGACTAGCTCACTCCTGACAGGTGATAAAACCATGGAAGTCAGTCTAACAATAACAAGTAAATGAAATAAACCCCTCTGTGGACATCAGCCACATGATTAGACTTGCAGCACTTTAATCTAAAGGCAAAGCAACAAAAGCCTATTACTGAAGATCAGCTGTTTCATCTGTTTCCACTCTCTCCTTGTCAACCCACAACCAACAGTTGGGAGAATATACTTGGTATACAGGTACGTGCGCAGATGGCTGGAGTTTCAGAACTATGCTGGACTGGACTGAACTGTGCTGCACAGCCCAAAGAGCCAGTAGAGAGATTATTATTCGGTTACCTACAGTGCCTTGCGAATGTATTCGGCCCCCTTGAACTTTGCGACCTTTTGCCACATTTCAGGCTTCAAACAAAGATATAAAACTGTATTTTTTTGTGAAGAATCAACAACAAGTGGGACACAATCATGAAGTGGAACGACATTTATTGGATATTTCAAACTTTTTTAACAAATCAAAAACTGAAAAATTGGGCCTGCAAAATTATTCAGCCCCTTTACTTTCAGTGCAGCAAACTCTCTCCAGAAGTTCAGTGAGGATCTCTGAATGATCCAATGTTGACCTAAATGACTAATGATGATAAATACAATCCACCTGTGTGTAATCAAGTCTCCGTATAACTGCACCTGCACTGTGATAGTCTCAGAGGTCCGTTGAAAGCGCAGAGAGCGTCATGAAGAACAAGGAACACACCAGGCAGGTCCGAGATACTGTTGTGAAGAAGTTTAAAGCCGGATTTGGATACAAAAGATTCCCCAAGCTTTAAACATCCCAAGGAGTACTGTGCAAGCGATAATATTGAAATGGAAGGAGTATCAGACCACTGCAAATCTACCAAGACCTGGCCGTCCCTCTAAACTTTCAGCTCATACAAGGAGAAGACTGATCAGAGATGCAGCCAAGAGGCCCATGATCACTCTGGATGAACTGCAAAGATCTACAGCTGAGGTGGGAGACTCTGTCCATAGGACAACAATCAGTCGTATATTGCACAAATCTGGCCTTTATGGAAGAGTGGCAAGAAGAAAGCCAGTTCTTGAAGATATCCATAAAAAGTGTTGTTTAAAGTTTGCCACAAGCCACCTGGGAGACACACCAAACATGTGGAAGAAGGTGCTCTGGTCAGATGAAACCAAAATTGAACTTTTTGGCAACAATGCAAAACGTTATGTTTGGCGTAAAAGCAACACAGCGCATCACCCTGAACACACCATCCCCACTGTCAAACATGGTGGTGGCAGCATCATGGTTTGGGCCTGCTTTTCTTCAGCAGGGACAGGGAAGATGGTTAAAATTGATGGGAAGATGGATGGAGCCAAATACAGGACCATTCTGGAAGAAAACCTGATGGAGTCTGCAAAAGACCTGAGACTGGGACGGAGATTTGTCTTCCAACAAGACAATGATCCAAAACATAAAGCAAAATATACAATGGAATGGTTCAAAAATAAACATATCCAGGTGTTAGAATGGCCAAGTCAAAGTCCAGACCTGAATCCAATCGAGAATCTGTGGAAAGAACTGAAAACTGCTGTTCACAAATGCTCTCCATCCAACCTCACTGAGCACGAGCTGTTTTGCAAGGAGGAATGGGAAAAAAAATGTCAGTCTCTCGATGTGCAAAACTGATAGAGACATACCCCAAGCGACTTACAGCTGTAATCGCAGCAAAAGGTGGCGCTACAAAGTATTAACTTAAGGGGGCTGAATCATTTTGAACGCCCAATTTTTCAGTTTTTGATTTGTTAAAAAAGTTTGAAATATCCAATAAATGTCGTTCCACTTCATGATTGTGTCCCACTTGTTGTTGATTCTTCACAAAAAAATACAGTTTTATATCTTTATGTTTGAAGCCTGAAATGTGGCAAAAGGTCGCAAAGTTCAAGGGGGCCGAATACTTTCGCAAGGCACTGTATATAGAATATTTGATTAAGCCTACCTTGGGTCTGTGTCAGTTAATCTAACAGATGTCAAATGGAGATAAGACAGATCATTAAAAAATAAATAGTAGGTGCCACACCCTGAGAAGTAAGCCCTTCTAGGTGCCAAATCTGTCTCTGCTTTAGAGCATTTCCATTGAAAACGACCCATGAGCACCAAAATGTGAAGTTCATAGGCGCATATAAAATGGTGTCAAATTAAAGCGAAGAGTATATATTTTGGCAAATTTAAGGTACACATTTTCCATCTAAAAAATGTGGCATAATTAAAGGTTTTATTTCTGGATAAACAGATGGAAAAGGGGTCTTAAACATCTACCAGAAAAAGTCTTAAAACGGTATTAGAAATGCATCAAAACACAATAACGTCGATGTATAGACCCTTGCCAACTAATATCAACCCTTATATTTAGTATTGGAGAAATGGTTTACCTTCTTTAAGTTTAAGAAATAGTCTTGTGCCTTGTAATTCTGTTACCAAAACCCAAGATATTTTCTAATTTCTCTCCCTCATGAGGGAGGATAATGTAAGCTCACAGAAGTAACAAGTAATGGTAGACCTACCAGTTAGTTACAGTGAATTTACTGATATCAATTTTGTTTACTAATTATTAAAACTCCTAATCAGTTACCAAATTGGTAGCCGAATTACCCCCCCAAAAAACCACTGCAACTGAAATGGCTACAATGGAAAATAATGTGTCACAAACCACAGTTGGGTCACCTTCTACTGTCCTCTCTTCCACTGGCATACTTATGTTCAGCTCAGAACTGATTTCTTTGTCTTTCTGTTGTCTGGTGGTCAAACCAAGAGTGTTAATGGACCCAGTTAATGTCACCTCTTCCAGCTCTTACTGACACCTATCCATGAGCCCTCTCTCTTTCAATTTACTGTAACCAGCATCCTCACTCACTGAGTAACGGCCAACACCGGACGTTCATGGACATTGAAAAGTAGTTCACATTTGGTCAGGCCACCCTGGCCTTGATGTGAACATCCACAGACAAAACGCACTGGACCAAATCTGAACCTATCATCACAGACATAAATTTGGATAGCAGAGTGCAGTACAGGGAGTAGAGCACAGAACAGTAAAGTTACATACAATAGTACAGTATAATATAGGACAAAACAGTAGCATACTTTACTGAACGCTGCTGTATTGTACTGTTCTGTCCTCCGCTGTGATGTTCAAACTTGTAAAAAATGAGCTGACATGCCATTATTTCTGCAGACATCTTTGAATCTTAATTCGGAGCTTTTAGACAATGTGGTCTCATAAAAACATGAGGGAGATTTTATTGTAATTCCCTTACCAAAGTCATTGTGCATAGATTTGTATGGTTTGGTGAACTTTGAAATCAATGTATTTTTTGTTTGTCATACATTTGAAAGTGAAAAACCTGAGTCAAAGCATAATGTTATTACCGTGGAATTGCCCTTATGCCAATTTGCTGTTCTATTGGCAAGGAAACGATGTAGCTAGTGCTGATTAAACAGTTAGACACCCAGGCTAAAGAGGAGCGGACATAATTCCCTATCCTCAATCAAGTCATACGGGTGCTTAAAAAGACAGTCAAACAAGGACATGCAGTGTTTCTTTTAATTACAATAGTCCTAACTCATCGATCACACAGACAGCGTCATTGTGCAAAATGGTATGCAGTGTCATCTGGATATGTCTGCAACAAAAGTTCAAGTTCTGATGAACCAAAATCCAATGTCGCTGTGATCGAGGCGAAAGGAAGTTATAATAGCATTGAATTTTAGCCTCAGCATTTCCGGAAAGTTAGAAACTGGATTTTCAGGTCAGTCCACTACTCCACTGCTACCATTTCTGTAAATACAACGTATGCAACACACTGCAACTGTCTCTGCAATGCAATGACGCAAGGAAAGCACAGCGTTCCATAGTAAATGAATGTACTTCTGTTGTACCAAAATCCAATGTCGCTGCCGGTGTGATTGAGGCGAAAGGAAGTTATAATAGCATTGAATTTTAACCTCAGCATTTCCTGAAAGTTAGAAACTGGATTTTCAGGTCAGTCCACTACTCCAACCTGAATGGCCATCTTAAATCCCCTATCAAAGGACTAAAGCTACCTACATACCAGAGAGCAACAGTCACCATTCATTCATTCATTCATTATAGAATATGTCCCTTAAGGCATGTTATTCCCTATATTGTGCAGCACTGGAAGGATATGGGGAGCCATTTGGGACTCAGACATACTGTTGGACATATACCGCACAACTTATCAGACACTTACTTAGCATGGAGAAGAGGGTCGAAAGGCGGATGTTGAGCACCATACACATGTTGTATGCTGTGGAGAGGGGAAAAAACACAATGACCTATTGCTATGCTTTGACAAGAAAATCTACTGAATTAATGTATTACAGTGTATTATAGTAAACAGTGGATAACACGTCTCTGTCAACTAATGCCTTGATTAAGTTAAAGTGCACTCCAATAATGAGAAAATTCATTGAGCAGACCAACTTTGGTTTACTTAGGTTACATTTGAAAGCAGCTGTCAACAGTAGTTGGCAATATGATGCCGCATTTGATTATTTGATGAGCATGTAGCCATCTAGCCTAAACGTGAAGTTACTTAACGTGGCTACACATCATAAAGTTCAATAAGTAGTCTTGTGAATTTCATTGCTGGTAACGTTATGATGACAATACGCTCTGACAACGAGTCAGTTCAACCAGGAAAGGCTACTAGCTAGCTAAATTAAAACCTTAAAAAGTTAGCGAACTGGAGCCTAAATGTAAAGTTACTTGGAACTTAGCTACACATCAAAAATAAGTTCAATACGTCATATTGATATTTAATTTTTGCTATATTGACAATACGCTCTAACAACGAGTCAGTTAAATCAGAAAAGGCCAACAACTAGCTAAATAAAAACCTTAGAAAGTTAACAAACTTGCCACCAAGGAATGCTAGGCTTGGCTATCTGGTTAGCTAAGCTAGCTGAATACCAAACGACGAACTCATACTACAAGCATTTAGCTAACGTTAGCGGCTGGTGATATGTTCTCTAGAATCACTGAGGCAAGAGCATGCGCACGTTTGACAACCCCATAAAGTATGACATGAAGCAACACATAATTATTGGATGTGTGAAAAACTAAATGTTTCAACGTTACAGTCAGTGTGACCTGTAATTTCGAATGTAATAGTGCAACGGAGCTAGCTAACAAGCAGTGAGCAAATGTAGCTACCAAGAAGGAACACGTCACTTATACCTGCCAGGGACCTTAGCTGTATTTCTTTTCCAGAATTGTTTCTTGTTTCCGTCAGTTGACATTTTCTTTCCCTGGTACAATATGTCACAAACACAAAAATGCGAGTGTTGTTACCGAAAGTTTTTTTTAAAAGTCTAAAGCGTGTTTATTTACGCCCAGGTCCCTCCTCCAAAACTCAGAACGCCGCCATGTTGGAGCTGCGTTAGTCTGAGCAAGCGCTGTAGGGATTGGTCAGTTTCACAATGGCTAGCCATCGCCCAATCACAAGTACAATCTACTGTATGTGAGTTGAGACGCGCTTGACGTCATCTTCAAATGTGTCGGTTGCTGCATTCATGTACTCGTCGAAACTAGAAACTCTGAATTGTCCGAGTGGCTAACAAGTTATAGTTATCTACGTCCCGCGTTCAACGAACCAGGAAGACAGAAATGTCCAAGTTTCATTGTTCCGACTAGCTTTGTGAACGCAGTAAAAGTCGCTGAGGTATAATACCGCGTTCAAGTCCTAGTCGGAAATAGGAAACGCAGCACGTGATTAACAACAACCATTGAGCAAGTCGGACATTTCCAAGTTTCCTTGTGTAGACTAGTACTTGAACGAGGTATAATATAAACGGTCAGTGTGGATGGCAGATGAGCTGGCAGGTAGGATTTTGTTTCTCCCTGTCTCTGGCCCACACTCCAGTACAGATTGTGGAGGATATCAAATCAATCAAATTGGCTCCTGAGTGGCACAGCGGTCTAAGGCACTGCATCTCAGTGCTAGAGGCATCACTACAGACCCTGGTTTGATTATAGGCTGTATCACAACCGGCCGTGATTGGGAGTCTGCACAATTTGTCCAGGTTTGGCGGGGTTAGGCTGTCATTGTAAATAAGAATTTGTTCTTAACTGACTTGCCTAGATAAATAAAGGTTAAATAAAAAAGAAATCAAACTGTAGATCTTGCTGTGCAATGCTTACATACAAGACCTTAACCAACAGTGCAGTTCAAGAAGAGTTAAGAAAATATTTAGCGACTAAACCAAAAAAATAGTAAGTAAAAAAATACTAAGTACACACCACTGAATGGCCCCAGTGTTGAGGATCAGCGTGTCAGATGTGTTGTTACCTATCCTTACCACCTGGGGGCGGCCTGTCAGGAAGTCCAGGATCCAGTTGCAGAGGGAGGTGTTTAGTCCCAGGGTCCTTTGCTTAGTGATGAGCTTTGAGGGCACAATGGTGTTAAACACTGAGCTGTACTCAATGAACAGCATTCTTACATAAGTGTTCATTTTGTCCAGGTGGGAAAGTGCAGTGTAGAGTGCGATTGAGATTGCGTCATCTGTGGATCTGTTTGGACGGAGGCGAATTGGAGTGGGTCTAGAATATCCGGGAGGATGCTGTTGATGTGAGCCATGACCAGCCTTTCAAGCACTTCATGGCTACTGACGTGAGTGCTACGGGGCGGTACTCATTTAGGCAGAACACCTTCGCTTCCTTGGGCACAGGGACTATGGTGGACTGCTTGAAACATGTAGGCATTACAGACTCCGTCAGGGAGATGTTGAAAATGTCAGTGAAGACACTTGCCAATTGGTCCGCACATGCTTTGGGTAAATGTCCTGGTAATCAGTCTGGCCCCGTGGCTTTGTGAATGTTGACCTGTTTAAAGGTCTTGCTCACATTGGCTGAGAGCGTTATCACACAGGCGTCCAGAGCAGCTGGTGCTCTCAAGCATGCTCAAGTGTTGATTGCCATAAAGCAAGCATAAAAGGCATTTAGCTTGTCTGGTAGGCTCGCGTCACTGGGCAGCTCGCGTTTGGGTTTCCCTTTGTAGTCCATAATAGTTTTCAAGCTCTACCACATCTGACGTGCGTCGGAGCCGCTGTAGTAGGATTCAATCTTAATCCTGTATTGACGCTTTGCTTGGTTGATGGTATAGAGGGATTTCTTATAAGCGTCCGGATTAGTGTCCCATTCCTTGAAAGCAGCAGCTCTAGCCTTTAGCTTGATACGGACCTTGCCTGTAATCCATGGCTTCTGGTTGGGCTATGGTCACTGTGGGGACGACATCTTCAATGCACTTATTGATGAAGCCGATGACTGAGGTGGTATACTCCTCAACGCCATTGGATTATCCCAGAACATATTCCAGTCTGTGTTACCAAACCAGTCCTGTAGCGTAGCATCCGCGTCATCTGACCACTTCCGTATTGAGCGAGTCACTGGAACTTCCTGCTTTAGTTTTTGCTTGTAAACAGGAATCAGGAGGATAGAATTATGGTCATATTTGCCAAATGGAGGGTGTGTGGAGTAAAGGTGGTCTAGATTTTTTTCCCTCTGGTTGCACATGTGACATGCTGGTAGAAATGAGGTAAAACGGATTAAAGTTTGCCTGCATTAAAGTCCGCGGCCACTAGGAGCGCCACTTCAGGATGAGCATTTTATTGTTTGCTAATGACCTTATAGAGTTGGTTGTGTGCGGTCTTAGTGCCAGCATCGGTTTGTGGTGGTAAATAGACGGCTACGAATAATATAGATGAGAACTCTCTTGGTAGATATTGTGGTCTACAGCTACCTCAGGTGAGCAATAACTCGCACCAGCTGTTATTGAGAAATAGATATCTTACCAGACGTAGCTTCTCTGTTCTGCCGGTGCATGGAAAATCCCGCCAGCTCTATATTATCTGTGTCGTCGTTCAGCCACTACTCGGTGAAACATAAAATAGTAATGCACCATAACATTGGATTCCAACTGCCAATAAACCCCACCGAAAGAGAAGATGACAGATGATGATTTCCTGTACATGGTGGCAGGTAGTCTAATGGTTAAGAGCGTTGGGCAGGTAACTGAAAGTTTCCTGGTTTGAACCCCAGAGCCAACTAGAGTGAAAATGTATGATGTGTCCTTGAGCAAGGCACTTAACCCTGATTGCTCTGGATAAGAATGTCTACTAAATGACTAAAATATACAGATAAAATTATCAAAAGCAGCAACAAACAGTTATTAAGATCAGTACTATGCTGGTTCCAGACATAGGTGGTCACTTAGGGACCCTGGCCGCTAGGGTTCCCTTACACCAAAAAATAAAGAAAAATATAAATATATTTTAGAAAGACTTCAAATAAGTGCTGTGTTTCGAGTAGGCGTAACATTTTGTTACCTGTATAAATCTCTCTCTCGGAAAAGGTCACTTAAACAATACATTTGCCTGTATTTACACACCTCCCCCCAAAATGACATGCAAATTAGCTGCTAATGTGGCTATCATACAGAACTACAAATGCCTGTAGCAAGCGTCACGTCACTCACCAGAGACAAAGGTAAGAATCTATGGATAAACTATCTAACGTTAGCTACATTTTGTAATTAATATATGGGCAATTCTGTGAACTGTCTTGGGCAAATTATCTGTGTAAATGCCTGTTATTTGCAGTAGCTACAGTGCCTAACAAAAGTATTCATTCCCCTTGGGGTTTTTCCTATTTTGTTGCATTACAACCTGTAAATTAAATAGATTTTTATTTGGATTTCATGTAATGGACATAATAGTCCAAATTGGTGAAGTGAAATTAAAAAATTAAAAGTTTCAAAAGATTCTAAAAAATAAAAACCTGGAAAGTGGTGAGTGCATATGTATTCACCCCCTTTGCTATGAATCCCCTAAATAAGATTTGGTGCAACCAATTACCTTCAGAAGTCATATAATTAGTTAAATAAAGTCCACCTGGGTGCAATATAAGTGTTGCATGATCTGTCACATGATCTCATTATATATATACACCTGTTCTGAATGGCCCTACCACTAAGCAAGGGGCACCACCAAGCAAGTGGCAGCATGACAACCAAGGAGCTCTCCAAACAGGTCAGAGACACAGTTGTGGAGAAGTACAGATCAGGGTTATAAAAAAATATCAGAAACTTTGAACATCCCACAGAGCACCATTAAATCCAGTCTTAAAAAAATATAAAGAATATGGCACCACAACAAACCTGCCAAGAGAGGGCCACCCACCAAAACTCACGGACCAGGCTAGAAAGGCATTGATCAGAGAGGCAACAAAGAAACCAAAGATAACCCTGAAGGAGCTGCAAAGCTCCACAGCGGAGATTGGAGCATCTGTCCATAGGACCACTTTAAGCCATACACTCCACAGAGCTGGGCTTTACGGAACAGTGGCCAGAAAAAAGCAATTTCTTAAAGAAAAAAACAAGCAAACACGTTTGGTGTTCGACAAAAGGCATGTGGGAGACACCCCAAACATATGGAAGAAGGTACTCTGGTCAGATGATACTAAAATTGAGCATTTTGGCCATCAAGGAAAATGCTATGTCTGACACAACCCAACACCTCTCATCACCCCGAAAACACCAACCCCACAGTGAAGCATGATGGTGACAGCATCATGCTGTGGGGATGTTTTTCCATCAGCAGGGACTGGGTAACTGGTCTGAATTGAAGGAATGATGGATGGGGCTAAATACAGGGAAATTCTTGAGGGAAACCTGTTTCAGTCTTCCAGAGATTTGAGACTGGGACGGAGGTTCACCTTCCAGCAGGACAATGACCCTAAGCATACTGTTAAAGCAACACTGAAGTGGTTTAAGGGGAAACATTTAAATGTCTTGGAATGGCCTAGTCAAAGCCTCAATTCAATTGAGAGTCTATGGTACGACTTCAAGATTGCTGCACACCAGCGGAACCTATCTAACTTGAAGGAGCTGGATCCGTTTTGCCTTGAAGAACTGACAAAATCCCAATGGCTAGATGTGGCAAGCTTATAGAGACATACCCCAAGAAACTTACAGCTGTAATTGCCGCGAAAGGTGGATCTACAAAGTATTGACTTTGGGGGGGGGTGAATAGTTATGCACGCTCAAGTTCTGTTTTTTTTTTTCATAATAAAAATATTTTGTATCTTCAAAGTGGTAGGCATGTTGTGTAAATCAAATTATACAAACCCCCCCCAAAAAAACAATTTTAATTCCAGGTTGTAATGCAACAAAATAGGAAAAATGCCAAGGGGGGTGAATACTTTCGAAGCAACTGGACCTAGCTCATGGTTAGCTAAACTCAGTAAAAAAAGAAACGTCCTCTCACTGTCAATTGCATTTATATTAAGCAAACTTAACATGTGTAAATATTTGCATGAACACAACAAGATTCAACAACTGAGACATAAACTGAACAAGTTCCACAGACATGTGACTAACAGAAATGGAATAATGTGTCCCTGAACAAAGGGGGGGTCAAAATCAAAAGTAACAGTGAGTATCTGGTGTGGCCAACAGCTGCATTAAGTACTGCAGTGCATCTCCTCCTCATGGACTGCACCAGATTTGCCAGGTCTTGCTGTGAGATGTTACCCTTCCACCAAGGCACCTGTAAGTTCCCGGACATTTCTGGGGGGAATGGCCCTAGCCCTCACCCCCCGATCATACAGGTCCCAAACGTGCTCAATGGGACTGAGATCCGGGCTCTTCGCTGGCTATGGCAGAACAGTGACATTTCTAGGAATTCATGCACAGAACGAGCAGTATGGCTGGAGGCATTGTCATGCTGGAGGGTCATGTCAGGATGAGCCTGCAGGAAGGGTACCACAAGAGGGAGGAGGATGTCTTCCCTGTAACGCACAGCATTGAGATTGCCTGCAATGTCAACAAGTTCAGTCCGATGATGCTGTGACACACCGCCCCAGACCATGATGGACCCTCCACCCCATAATGTATCCTACTCCAAAGGACAGGCATCGATGTAAAGCTTAGTCCTTCAACAATAAATGCGAATCCGACCATCACCCCTGGTGTGACAAAACCGTGACTTTTCAGTGTAGAGCACTTTTTGCAAGTCATGTCTGGTCCTGCAACGGTGGATTTGTGCCCATTGGCGACGTTGTTGCCGGTGATGTCTGGTGAGAACCTGCCTTACAACAGGCTTACAAGCCCTCAGTCCAGCCTCTCTTAGCCTATTATGGACAGGATGGAGGGATTCTGCATTCCTGGTGTAACTCGGGCAGTTGTTGCCATCCTGTGCCTGTCCCGCAGGTGTGATGTTCTGATGTACTGATCCTGTGCTTGTCTTGTTACAAGTGGTCTGCCACTGCGAGGACGATCTGTCCTGTCTCCCTGTAGCGCTGTCTTAGGCTTCTCACAGTACGGACATTGCAATGTATTGCCCTGGCCACATCTGCAGTCCTCATGCCTCCTTGCAGCATGCCTAAGGCACGTTCACACTGATGAGCAGGGTCCCTGGGCATCCTTCTTCTGGTGTTTTTCAGTCAGTAGAAATGCCTCTTTAGTGTCCTAAGTTTTCATAACTGTGACCTTAATCTGTAAACTGTTAGTGTCTTTAATGACCATTCCACAGGTGCATGTTCATTCATTGTTTATTGTTCATTGAACAAGCATTGGAAACAGTATTTAACCCTTTACAATGAAGATCTGTGATGTTATTTGGATTTTTCCGAATTATCTTTGAAAGACAGGGTCCTGAAAAGGGACATTTCTTTTTTTGCTGAGTTTAGTTCGCAATATTAGCCTGGCTAGATGGCCGCTTATTTGTCTAGCCATTTAAATGCATACTCAACTCACAAGTTGAAGTTGAACTTCATGACTGATGCCATGGCTGTGCCTGCTAAGAAGGGAGCAGCAGCAAACCACAAGACTGCAGCCAAGGCAGCACTGGTCCACACCTGACCTGAGTGTTGGGTGAGTAGTATTGATTGGTACTGTATGGGGAAGTCCCCAAATACAGGTGTGCCAAGCTTGTAGCGTCATACCAAAGAAGACCCGAGGCTGTAATCTCTGCCAAATGTGCTTCAACAAAGTACGTAGGAAAGGGTCTGAAAGCTTATGTAAATGTAATAGACGTATATATTTTAATACATTTGCTCAAATTTCAAATATCATTATGGTGAATTGTGTGTAAATTGATTAGGACATTTTTTTTAATCCATTTTAGAATAAGGCTGTAACAAAATGTGGAAAAGTAAAGGGGTCTGAAAACGAACCTAATGCACTGTATCTGCCCCCTTTATTTATCCTATGGTTCTGACTTTGTGTACAGGGAGAATACTGTAAGAACGGCCCATATTCTGTATTCTGTCGCTGTACATTTCAAAAGTGCTGAAGAAAGAGTTATATTGACTACGTCTGTCCTAGCTCGCTCATTAATGTCTTAATTGAAATGACAGATTGCCTCTTATCCGCTCGTTGTTCCCTTATGTCAAAGTTTGTGCATCTCAATAATTGAGATCTGTACGCCAGACAGAGCCACAGTCTATTTGAGGGATGGAAATCGTGGCTGATCTCCAAACCAAACAAGGAGCTACACCTCAACCTCCATATTTTGCAAGCCACTACCCTAGAGCATATGAGAGTCCTCTGTCCATCAAAAAAAGTACCAAGTACCAAGATCTGATGACCATGCTCAACTACATGCCAGCTGCTGCACGCTCTTTTTATAAATCACTGCAGAGTGAATAATTTGTTGTTAAACCAAGCTACATAATAAACAGTTTTTTTCTGTGAGTTTATGATCCCCTGAACCTGTATAGTATGTTGAATCTGAATACATTTCAGAAGACAGGTCACCCATATTGTAGGAAATTAAATGTATAGTAGGTGTTTTCTATGTGAATCAATTTGTGTATGATTTGAACCAGCACAATATATTGAATTAATTTAATTTTAAGATGTTGTTCCTAGTGTAGAAAATGTTATGTACAATGTGTTCTGTTGATAATAATTTTGTGTGTGATCATTTGAACCTTTATTAATCTGAATGAATTAAAAACAAATAAGTCGTCACATGCAGTATGTGAGTATTCATTTGGTCTTGATTCCCTTTTTTTATTCATTACAATATACAGTATGTCTGTCTGTCACCACATTTAGCATGAACTCTAAGCAGTTAATACTTATTTACTGCTGTCACCTCAGTGCAGAAGGACATTTCTTGCCTTTAGCATGGGTTTAACGCAATTCAAAACTGAATTGCTGATCATAGTGTTAAACACAAAGAGAATGGTTTTCTGAACGTTTTGTAATATTGGCCTCAGGGACCTGCATAATGGACATGCATATTGGCACATCACATTGATCCATATTTGATATTTACAAGTTGTGCTTGTTTTGATTGAATTCATTTAATTGTATTCTATTTTTGTAGTTCTATGGTATGTTCACATTGAGGGCTTCATTTTAAATGAGACTAAGATTTCATGACTCAACTTTTAAGAAAAGTCATCAGTGCTAAAGTTGATAGACCACCTTTAAATGAACCTCCATACAAATGAATTAATAACATATTGCATTTAAGTTATTTACATGAAGGGCATCTGTACTTGAAAGTACTTAAAACATCATATCAGGTGTTTAAAAAAGGACATCTTACAAGAGTCATGCAAAATGTCACATATACTGTTCTTCCACAAACTGAAATAACAAAAAAAGATCAATTGTTGTTGGAAGATATGAGTATGGTGAATTATTTGTCAACCATAAAACACCTAATGTGGTACACACAATTAATAATATAAAAATAACTGATTATCTTAAAATGGAAAAATTGTCACATATATGGTTCTTCGTCTGTAGGATTCAATTGTCAGACATATCAGCTATGTTTTCTTTTAAAAATGCAGTAAATGAGACTGAATGAACTGTTTCGCTGCCAGACAAGGCTGATAGCCAGGTGTAGCAGCAGTAAGGTGTCAATCCATGGTGCTGAAAAGAAAGCTCTGCTGTTGAGAAAGCTTTATGTAGGCCCAAACAGTTTTGTGGTACCTTTAAAATCAAATCAAATCAAATTGTATTGGGAAATGCTTGTGTTCCTAGCTCCAACAGTGCAGTAATATCTAACAATTCACAAACAATACACACAAATCTAAAAGTAAAAGAACGGAATTAAGAGATATATACATATTAGATTGAGCAATGTCGGAGTGGCATTGACTAAAATACAGTAGATTATAATACAGTCTATACATATGAGACGACTGAAGCAGTATGTAAACATTATTTAAACATTATTAAAGCGACTCGTGTTCCATTTTGAAAGTGGCAAGTGATTCCAAGTATATGTATATAGGGAGGCATTTCACCTTTGTCGCTGTTATAATGTAATGAATGAAAAGTAGTGTAGTGTCGTGGCTTTGCTGGCATGCATCTGAAATGTTTTTTGGGGAGTTTGCCCCACCAAGATTTATAAGCTAAAATCACCACTGAGCAATATAGATTTCCCAAAACAAAAATCTGTTACAAACAGTGGACTAAGTTTTGTAGATTTTACCCTTCACAAAGGTTAAAAAAAAGAGTTGTTTAGGGGTGCAAGGGCGATTTTTGTTATTGCACACCAGCACTTCACAGTAGGCGTTTCCTAACGGAAATATGCAAATACATGGTAGAACGCACCCAATAGGATCTCGCTAGCTCTGCCCACCTCCTTGTTCTGCCCACTTTGACTCATTTGCAGTGGTGTAAAGTACTTAATTAAAAACACTTTAAAATACTACTTAAGTTGTTTTTTGGGGGTATCTGTACTTTACTATTTATATTTTTTTGACAAGTTTTACTTAACTACATTCCTAAAAAAAAATAAGGTACATTTTACTCCATACATTTTCCCTGACACCCTAAAGTACTGGTTACATTTTGAATGCTTAGCCTTAGCAGGACAGGAAAAGGTTCAATTTATGCATTTATCAAGAAAAAAATCCCAGGTCATCACTACTGCCTCTGATCTGGCGGACTCACTAAACACACATGCTTCATTTGTAAATTACATCTGAGTGTTGGCTATCCGTAAAAATAAAAAAAAACAAGAACATAGTGCTGTCTAGTTAATTTAAGGAAATTGGAATTATTTGTACTTTCACTTTTGACACATAACTATATTTAAAACCAAATACGTTTTTTAAACTTTTACTCAAGTACTATTTTACTTAATGTCTCACTTTTACTTGAGTGATTAAGGTATCTTTACTTTTACTCAAATATGACAATAAGGTACTTTTTCCAACACTACAAATGTGTTCCCAATGAAAACGACAGGCTCGGTTCTATCTTGGGTTAATTTTAGTTGTAGAAATCTTTGGCTATAGTATTTGACGTTGGGCGCGTTCGACTGGATCACTTTTGTCAAGTCTTCCAAAGGAGGGTTGCATTATGGGGATTAAACATTTCTGACTTGTGCCTACATGTCAACTGCATGGGGGCTTGAGCAATAAGGTGAAAGCAACCGACTCAAGATGAAAGTAAAGTAGTGATATCAGGGGAGGTGTATCTGCCACAGCCAAAAGTCGGACACTGTGGTGGTTTTCCAACAGTAAGGCTCAGATCAACATAGCATTGTCAAAATAATATATATACGTTTGTCTGTAAAATGTCAAAATAAACTTTACTATTCACCCATGTCACATACCCAAACTGGAAACATAACGTGTGTATAATTAATTGGTTCGAGAGAGGTTTCAAATCACTTTTAATTTGTATCCCCTGTAGCGTTGAAATGTTGCTTCCTGTTTCAGTCATGTATTTGCCCACACTCACATGGGCCAAACAAAAACACCCAAATTATTGATAAATAGTGCCTCCCACAATGGAGGTGGTGGCTGCATGGTGCAGTTGGTGAAAAGCAACTATATAAAAAAAACTGCATGACCTTAATCACAATTTTTATCATTTACGCAGTCGACATGTAATTGCAAGTCAAACAATTTGTACAACCATAACACAACACACTTTGAAAGAAGGTATCCAATAGTGCTCAATGGCTAGACAAAAAAATGACCTGCTCGAACGCGCCCGCTCTCTCATTTTTGCCTGTCAGCAAAACATTGTTGAACGATTGAGTTTATGCAACGTGTTTACCTCGGCGTGCTTGTGAAACACTACACATTGTAAAAATGCTCATCAGTGAATTCTTCATTATGGTAAATCAACCAACGTTATTGTCAACGCAACTTTTTTACAAGGACAGGGTTGTAGAAGTGACTCTGAACCGCGTTATGTTGGGATTTTGGAAGGAGATTGAGACGAGGAGAAAACGCTCTGCGAGCTTCAATTGTATTTCTAAAGATGGTAAGCACATGAAATGCTATTATTATAAGGTCTAGTTTTTAGACAGACCATCCGTTTCATTGGCCAGTGCTAATTTGGATAGCCGTAGTAACCGCCAAGTTGTTATTTTCGCTATTACAAATTCAGTTAAGGAAAAAGTACCCAATTGTCATACTTGAGTTAAAGTAAAGATCCCTTAATACAGGGGTGTCAACCTCATTCACTTGGAGGGTCTAGTGTCTGCAGGTTTTTCTTTTCAATTAAGCCCTAGACAAGCAGTGTGGGGAGTTCCTTATTAATTAGTGACTACAATTGAAATAAGCGAAAACCCGCAAACACTTGTCGCTCGATGGAATGAGTTTGACAGCTGTGCCTTAATAGAAAATAAAGTAGAGGTCAGTCATTAAAATACTTTTTGAGTGAATGTCAAAAAGTATGTGGTTTTAAATATACTTAAGTATCTAAAGTATATGTAATTGCTCAAATATACTTAAGTACCAAAAGTAAAAATAATTTCAAATTCCTTATATTAAGCAAACCAGATGGCACCATTTTCTTTTTATAAATTACTGATAGCCAGCAGTGCACTCCAATACTCAGACATCATTTGCCAACGAAGCATTTCTCTTTAGTGAGTCTGCCAGGTCAGCGGCAGTAGGGATGACCTGGGATGTTCTGTTGATAAGTGCCTGAATTGGGTAATTTTCCTGTCCTGATAAGCATTCAAAATTAATGGAGTACTTTTAGGTGTCAGGGAATATACATGGTGTAAAAATTACATTATTTTCTTTAGGAATGTAGTGAAGTAAAAGTCAAAGTTGTCAATATAAATAATGAAGTACATATACACCAAAAAACTACATACGTTGTACTTTAAAGTAGTGTTACTTAAGTACTTTATGCCACTGTACAAGTTAAATTGTGGGGTATTTACAATAAACAGGAACATATCTGAAATATTGAACAAAAATGAAACATGTAAAGTGTTGGCCCCATGTTTCTTGAGCTGAAATGAAAGATCCCAGAAATGTTCCATACGCACACAAAAAGCTTATTTCTCTCAGCTTTTGTGCACAAATTTGTTTACATCCCTGTTATAATGAGCATTTCTCATTTGCCACGATAATCCATCCATCTGAGAGGTGTGGCATATCAAGAAGCTGATTAAACAGCATGATCATTACAAAGGTGCACCTTGTGCTGGGGACAAAAGGCCACTCAAATGTGCAGTTTTGTCATGCAACACAATGCTAAGTTTTGAGGGAGCTTGCAATTTGCATGCTGACTGCAGGAATGTCCACCAGAGATGTTACCAGATAGTTAAATGTTCATTTCTCTACCATAAGCCGCCTCCAACGTTGTTTTAGAGAATTTGGCAGTACGTCCAACCGGTCTCACAACCGCAGACCACATCAGTCCAGGACCTCCACATCCAGTTTCTTCACCTGCGGGATCGTCTAAGACAGGCCACCCGGAGAGCTGATGAAGGTGGGTTTCCACAACCAAAGAATGTCTGCACAAACTGTCTCAGGGAAGCTCATCTGCGTGCTTGTCGTCCTCACCAGGGTCTTGACCTGACTTCAGTTTGGTGTCGTAACCGACTTCATTGGGCAGATGCACACCTTCGATGGTCACTGGAATGCTGGAGAAGTGTCCTCTTAACAGATTATCCCAGTTTCAACTGTACCGGGCATAAGCTACAGACAACGAACAAAAATGCATTTAATTGATAGTAATTTCAATGCACAGAGATACTGTGACAAGATCCTGAGGCCCATTGTCTTGCCGTTCATCAGCTGCCATCACCTCATGTTTCAGCATGATAATGCACGGCCCCATGTTGCAAAGATCTGTACACCATTCCCGGAAGCAGAAAATGTCCCAGTTCTTCCATGGCATGCATACTCACCAGACGTCCCCCGTCGAGTATGTTTGGTATGCTCTGGATCGATGTGTACGACAGCGTGTTCCAGTTCCCGCCAAATATACAGCAACGTTGTACAGCCATTGAAGAGGAGTGGGACAACATTCCACAGGCCACAATCAACAGCCTGATCAACTCTATGCAAAGGAGATGTCGCGCTCCATGAGGCAAATGGTGGTCACACCAGATACTGACTGGTTTTCTGATCCACGCCCCTAACTTTTTTAAAGGTATCTGTGAACAACAGATGCATTTCTATATTCCCAGACATGTGAAATGCATAGATTAGGTCCTAATGTATTTATTTCAATTGACTGATATGCTTATATGAACTTTAACATTTTTTTAATTGTAAAAAACATTTTTCAGTGTATTTACTCTATGATATCCATGGTTTTACACCAACCTGTGGCAGTGAATGAAAAAGTATGACTTTAAAGAATATATATTGAATAGTTACCTTCACCATATATGGCCTTTTATCAAAACCATGCAGGGGGTATCTGAAGTGTTTGTTAGTATGTCAGTCTCATGTAGCAAGGGTTTGGCTGCATTCAACAACATGTAAAACTTTTTCCTACCAAATGCAACTGCTGCAGTTGAAGTCGGAGGTTTACATACAACTTAGCCAAGTACATTTAAACTCAGTTTTTCACAGTTCCTGACATTTAATCCTAGTAAAAATATAAAGTATAAATTCCCCATTTTACGTCTGTTAGGATCACCGCTTTATTTCAATAATGTGAAATGTCAGAATAATAGAAGAGGGATTTATTTCAGCTTTTATTTCTTCCATCACATTCCTAGTGGGTCAGACGTTTACATACACTCAATTAGTATTTGGCAGTATTGCCTTTAAATTGTTTTACTTGCGTCAAATGTTCCGGGTAGCCTTCCACAATCTTCCCACAATAAGTTGGGTGAATTTTGGCCCATTCCTCCTGACAGACCTGGTGTAACTGAGTCAGGTGTGTAGGCCTCCTTGCTTGTACACGCTTTTTCAGTTCTGCCCACAAATGTTCTATGGGATTGAGGTCAGGGCTTTGTGATGGCCACTCCAATACCTTGACTTTGTTGTCCTTAAGCCATTTTGCCACAACTTTGGAAGTATGCTTGGGGTCATTTGTCCATTTGGAAGACCCATTAGCGACCAAGCTTCGTGACTGATGTCTTGAGATGTTGCTTCAATATATCCACATCATTTTCATTCCTCATGCGGCCATCTATTTTGTGAAGTGCACCAGTCCCTCCTGCAGCAAAGCACCCCCACAACATGATGCTGCCAGCCCCGTGCTTCAAGGTTGGGATGGTGTTCTTCGGCTTGCAAGCCTCCCCCTTTGTCCTCCAAACATAACAATGGTCATTATGACATTTAATCCTAGTAAAATGCCCTCTATTTATGAAATGTCATATCTAAAGAAAAACTTAAAGCACTAATATCTAACATGTAAATAGGTGTTATTCAATCTGCCAATGTTTTCTGCCTCCCTGGCTTTGTTTATTCAAGTGAATGAGGTCCTTACCATTGTCATGACGTTGGCCACTTTGGGTATAGCAAGCCCATCCCCCTCTCCCTGCCTCCCCCTTTCCTCCTTCAACTAGGTTGCTGTGGTCAGAGAGATGTCATAAATTCCTGAGAATCTCCTCATGGACACACAGTATATAGAGTAGATTTTCATGGAGAACAAAGGAAATCCTTCGACCTCACAGAACTTGAGGTACGAAAAAATGTCATGTTCCGGTAGAAAATATAAAAGATCGGTGAAGAATCCAGCTACGAACTGGTCCGTTTGTCACAACTTGGGGAAGCTCATGGGAGACGGTGTGGCCACATTACCATAACGCTGTTTATATAATAGCCTCAGATATGAGGTTTACATCTAATTGCTGTATAAGATGAATGAGTGAGTATGATACTGTTTGTATAATTGTGCAATATGCTTTTGGACTGTTTAATGAAGAAAATACAATTCCCTTTTGATTTGAACTAAATCAGAGGACCGCCCCTGAGCCCAGTTAGGGTCAGGCCTCCTGGGACAGCCCCTTTTCTGCCATTCCGAATAAAACCCAACTTTGAGGAATGATCAGCAGACCAAGCTTACCTCAATTACGAGATGGCTAAAGGTTGCAGACCATGGTTTTCTCCATTAGGAGGACAAAGGTTGTAGACCATTGCTGAATCTTTTAACCATACCACGTGGTTAAACTCTTAGACTATTGATACCGACAGAATAAGAACAAGTCTTTGATATTAATTACTAGTCTGCAGCTAGGAATTCGGGAATATTGAATGCGAAGAATGACAACCTCCGAAATAACCATTCTATAACAAATGTCACTCTGAACAATCCTCTCTAACCGCAACCCGAGAGAGGGAGAGAGACGCACAATTCTACAAAAGAAATGAACTTTTCACCAGCGATCAAGATGACACACTGAGCATAAATATATATATATATATTGATTGCAATTGTTCCCGAATGAGTGAGTGTTCATGTGCAAAGGATTAGCATTTCAATTGTTATAATTATCACTCTGTAGTGACTTCTTAGTTGACCCCAACCTCCCCTTTTGTCTAACAAGCCGCCATGCCGGTTTAGTGGGCACATTCTCCTATCATTTCATGTAACCACATTTACCTTGTTTATTTATGCATTTCTGTGAATTACTTAGTTAGTAATAAATAAATGATTTAAGACAATTGATGTATGGATGACTCATAGTGAAGACTGGGTTCGTGGAGATAACCAACCATTTACGACGTTTGGAATGAGACTAACATGAGGTAAAGTAAATAATTAATTAATGTGAAGACTAATTGATCAGATAAAATATCTGAAAAGTTATTTTAGGAAATGATAACTTTGTAATCTGAATATTTCTCCTTGGTGCCCCGACTTCCTAGTTAATTAGTTACGTGATTAATCAGTTGATCGCGTAATAACTAATTACAGAGAATCTTTGATAAGAACTATCAGTCTTCAGTTAATGATAGTAAAGACACGACACCATCCTATTACACCAGTAAATACAGTGATTATCATCACTTAACATTGCGCACTGCCATTGGCCTTTCTCTAAGTGGAACCAAATGGCCTTTAATAACCCTGGAAAGCTCTCCGGTCAATGTTCACCCATGGCAGCAATATCAAACGTACACACACACCTCGACTAGCACACTGACAACAAGGGTCACTGTCCTTATCTGTAAACTAAAAAAGGGGTGTTAACCTGGCTAATAACTCATTAGGGCATTTCCTTCGAAAAGGACCCATGAGCACCAACATATGAGCACCAATAGGAGCTTATAAAATTGTGTGTCATATGAATGCTAAGAGTCTGTATTTTACTGTATTTGCTGGTTTTTAGTATAAAACTTTCAAATAGCTCTTTGTTGACTGTTGCTGGGTGCTATGGTCCTCCATTAACACCGGCCTGTACCCTACCTGCCCTAAGCTCTCTCCTGGCCCCTTACACCTAGTCTGAATTAGTCCTGCTAGGTGACCTAAACTGGGACATGCTAAAACCACCTGACCAAGTCCTAAAGCAATGGGACTCCCTAAACCTTTCTCAGATTATCATCAATCCCACAAGGTATGACTCCAAAGAAAAGGCTACTCTCCTCTCTTATCCTCACAAATAATCCTGATCGGTATCAGACTGGTGTTTTCTGTAATGACCTTAGTGATCACTGTTTTACAGCCTGTGTTTGTAATGGCTGCTCAGTGATATGACCTGTCCTGATTTGTCATAGACACTTGCTAAAAAACTTCAATGAGCAAGCCTTCCTTAATGAACTGGCCTCTGTAAAATAGTATAGAATCAGCTTGATCCCCTCTGTCGAAGACGCTTGGACCTTCTTTTTTATATTTTCAGTGGTAATGTTAACACGCCCCCATAAAGATAATAAGAATTAAAAACAGGTTCAGCTCCTGGTTCGACGATCTTGCAGAGTTTCTCCACCTCGAATTGCATTTGGCTAAAGGCTCGGCAAATGAGAAATAAGTGCACTCAGGCTGTCCGGAAGGCCAAAGTTAGTTACTTTAAGGAGTAGTTCTCTCTCTGTGGGTCTAACCCCAGGAAGTTCTGGAAAATGGTTAAAGACCTGGAGAATAAACCCTTCTCCTCACAGCTGCCCATGTCCCTTAAAGTTGATGTGGTTGTTACTGGCAAGATACACATGGCTGAGCTCTTTAATCACCACTTCATTAAGTCAGGATCCCTATTTGATTCAGCCATGCTTCCTTGCCCGCCCAACATTTTCTCATCTCCCACCCCTTCTAATGCGACTATCTCTGATGCTTCTCCCTCTGTTTCCCCTGCTCCTCTACAAAGTCTCTCCCTGCAGGCAGTCACTAAGTCCGAGGTGCAAAAGGAGCTCCTTAAACTTGACCCCAAAAAGCCCTTCTTTAAGGTTGCTGCCCCTATCATTGCCAAACCTGTCTCTCCTTTCTGTGGAGGTTCCCATTGCTTGGAAGTCAGCCACGGTTCTGTTATTTAAAGGGGGAGATCAAGCTGATCCTAACTGTTATAGGCCTATTTCTATTTTGTCCTGTTTATCAAAAGTGTTGGAAAACTTGTCAATAATCAACTGACTGGCTTTCTTAATGTCTATAGTATTCTCTCGGGTTTGCAATCTGGTTTCTGCTCAGGTTATGGATGTGTCACTGCAACCTTAAAGGTCATCAATGATGTCACCACTGTCCTCGATTCTAAGCAATATTGTGCTGCTATTTTGATCGACTTTGCCAAAGCTTTTGATAGGGTAGACCATTCCTTTCTTGTGGGCCGGTTAAGGAGTATTGGTGTTTCTGAGGGGTCTTTGGGCTGGTCTGCTAAATACCTCTCTCAAAGAGTGCAGTGGATAAAGTCAGAAAATCTGCTGTCTCAGCCACTGCCTGTCACCAAGGGAGGTACTCCAAGGCCTCAATCCTAGGCCTCACGCTCTTATCAATTTACCTCAACAACATCGCTCAGGCAGTAGGAAGCTCTCATCCATTTATATGCAGATGAAAGTCTTCTAATCAGCTGGCCCATCCCCGGATTTTGTGTTAAATGCTCTACAACACAGCTTTCTTAGTGTCCATCAAGCTTTCTCTACCCTTGACCTTGTTCTGAACACCTCCAAAACAAAGCTCATGTTGTTTGGTAAGAAGAATGCCCCTCTTCCCACAGGTGTGATTACTACCTCTGAGGGTTTAGTGCTTGAGGTAGTCACCTCATACAAGTACTTGGGTGTATGGCTAAACGGTACACTGTCCTCTCAGCACATATCAAAGCTGCAGGCTAGGCTTTGTTTCCTCTATCATAATCACTCCTCTTTCACCCCAGCTGCCCCAGCTGCCAAACTAACCCTAATTCAATGACCATCCTACCCATGCTAGATTACGGAGACATAATTTATAGATCGCAGGTGAGGGGGCTCTTGAGCGGCTAGATGTTCTTTACCATTCGGCCATCACCAATGTTCCTTATAGGACACATCACTGCACTCTATCCTCTTCTGTAAACTCTCTCTATACCCGTCGCAAGACCCACTGGTTGATGCTTATTTATAAAACCCTCTTAGGCTTCAGTCCCCCCTATCTGAGATATCTACACGCATCCCTGGGTCACTCGTCTTTTCAGTTCACTGCAGCTCGCGACTGGAACGAGCTGCAAAAACCACTCAAACTGGACTGTTTTATCTCCGTCTCTTCATTCAAAGACTCAATCATGGACACTCTTAATGACAGTTGTGGATGCTTTGCGTGATGTATTGTTGTCTCTACCTTCTTGCCCTTTGTGCTGTTGTCTGTGCCCAGGATAATGTTTGTACCATGTTGTGTTGCTTCCATGTTGTGTTGCTGCCTTGCTATTATGTTGTTTTAGGTCTCTCTTTATGTAGTGTTCTCTCTTGTCGTGATGTGTGTTTTGTCCATTTTAGTTTATATATATATATCTCTATATATCCCAGCCCCTGTCCCTGCAGGAGGCCTTTTGGTAGGCTATCATTGTAAATATGAATTTGTTCTTAACTGACTTGCCTCGTTAAATAAATTGTTAGGAAATTAAGGAATAGAAGGCAAAATTTTTAAAGCACATAATCGTCTAGAATGTCATGCTGTAGCGTTCAGATTTCCCTTCACTGGAACTAAGGGGCCTAGCCCGAACCATGAAGAACAACCCCAGACCATTATTCTTCCTACAGCAAACTTTACAGTTGGCACTATGCATTGGGGCAGGGTAGCGTTCTCCTGGCATATGCCAAACCCAGATTTGTCTGTCGGACTGCCAGGTGGTGAAGTGTGATTCACCAATCCAGAGAACGTGTTTCCACTGCTCCAGAGTCCAATGGCGATGAGCTTTACACCACTCCAGCCAACGTACACCACCATGGAAACCCATTTCATGAAGCTACCAATTAGAAGAAAAAGAAACGCACACCTATTAAGACGAGGTGCTAGCTAGCGGAGTAGAACACCTATTAAGACGAGGTGCTAGCTAGCGGAGTAGAACACCTATTAAGACGAGGTGCTAGCTAGCGGAGTAGAACACCTATTAAGACGAGGTGCTGGCTAGCGGAGTAGAACACCTATTAAGACGAGGTGCTGGCTAGCGGAGTAGAACACCTATTAAGACGAGGTGCTAGCTAGCGGAGTAGAACACCTATTAAGACGAGGTGCTAGCTAGCGGAGTAGAACACCTATTAAGACGAGGTGCTGGCTAGCGGAGTAGAAACTTGAAAATAAAGAGAGCCGCACACTCTAGCAACTCAGATGCAAAAATGTAATACCAACGTTTCGACAGCCAAGCTGTCTTCATCAGGGTTTCATGAGCTTTACAACACTCCAGCCAACGTACACCACCATGGAAACCAATTTCATGAAGCTACCAATTAACAGTCCTTGTGCTGATGTTGCTTCCATTGGCAGTTTGGATCTCAGTAGTGAGTGTTGCAACTGAAGATTTTTACGCTCTTCAGCGGTCCCGTTCTGTGAGCTTGTGTGGCCTTCCACTTCGCGGCTGAGCAGTTGTTGCTCCTGGACATTGCTACTTCACAATAACAGCACATACAGTTGACCAGGGCAGACATTTTATGAACTGACTTTTTGGAAAAGTGGCATCCTTTGACAGTGAAGGATGCCACCTTCACTGTCACGTTGAAATTCACTGAGCTCTTCATGGAGGCTTTTATACTGCCAGTGTTTGTCTATGGAGATTGCATGACTGTGATTTTTTTTTCTCACACCGTTCAGCAACAGGTGTAGTTGAAATAGCCTAATGACTGCATGTTGTCATTTCCCACAGTTGTTATGGTTAGAATTGTTGGAGGGTTAGCTGGTCCAAAATCTGCGCTTACAGGAAATTTTAGCTATGAGTTTGGCCTCTTGGCCTATTTGTATAGGGGTAGATCTGGAGCGTGAAGGAGACACCAAAACAGTACAGTATGTTCTGTTTGTGCAGAGCAGGAATCCTGTCTGTCAGAATGCCACCTCACTACATTATGGGAGACTGCGGGCAAAGTGTATTACATTTACACTAGGGCTGTTATGGTGACCGCATTACCGCCACACCGGCGGTCGTGAGTTATGACCACAGTCAAATTCCACATGACCATTTAGTCACGGTAATTAGGCTTCTCCAAGCTCTGTTGCTGCTGTCATTAGTAAAACTTGCTAACTGCCTGGTACTTCACGCTCTATTGTCCCTCTAATCACTCTGACATCAATGTGAATGTTTTTTCAAAAGTCAAATCAAACACTTCATGAGAGCTCATGTTGCGCAACATTTCTATACAATTGCATGATAACTTTTTTTTTTTTTTTACATATTAAAAGAAGATCCCATCAGCTCTCTATAGGCTTGGCCTACTATATTTATTTCACAACTTTCCTAATATTAAGCAGATTGCTTCACTTTACAACAGGAGAATAGCCTACCTGACAGGTGCATGATAATGCTCCATTCTAAATTAAAACTAATTTCACACACACATTATTTAGTATATGTAAAGACAAGATTAACTTAAGAATAGTCTGATGGGTGGTAATATTAGCCTATCACTTGAGATCATACAGTAAGGCAAGAAATAGCACATGCCTTTTTTTGCAACTTTTTTCTAATCATAGTCGCACACCTCATGTTGCCTAGCGCATAGGCCTATATGTTTTAATAAGGTTAGTATCACACCTCATGTAGCCTAGCCCATAGGCCTATATGTTTTAATAAGGTTAGTATCACACCTCATGTAGCCTAGCCCATAGGCCTATATGTTTTAATAAGGTTAGTATCACACCTCATGTAGCCTAGCCCATAGGCCTATATGTTTTAATAAGGTTAGTATCACACCTCATGTAGCCTAGCCCATAGGCCTATCAACATTTTAAGCGAAATGATCTGTTCCATCAGCGTTATTGCTTTTAATCACTATTTATTGTTTTTGGTGGGGGGGGGGGAATCTATCGCATCCCACAACTGTCCCAGAGTATGCTAGGAATAATTTATTTCTTGCACAGAAGGACATGTTGACCAATATAATAGGTAAACTTTTTTTGCTATGGGGGATAGTAGATTGACATAGGCTAGTGCTTTTGCTGTTCGTTAGGCCTTACTCATCTTGTTGGCTGACAAGAAAGTAGGCTAAATGTGGACCGTTTTTATGTCATCTTCAATATGCACATTGGAATTCGATAAGAGGGATATGCGCAGTTGCGTCCCCGATGTGTCTGTCTTCACTTGTAGCCTACTTCTTACCTGAGATGCTTGTGAGAAGGACCCGATCAAGTAATGGCATTGGCTAATAAGAATTGAGATCTGAGAGAGCCATGTGAGTGACAGGTGCTTTGGAGCACGGGAAAAGGGAATTATAAATATTATATTCAGCCCAAGGGCACAGATTTTTTTTTAGGAGGCATTACAGCCACACATACCGATACCGCCGGGAAATTCGATGCCTGGTGAGAATATTATCTTGTGAGAGAATGTGTGCAGCCTGCACAAGAAACAAATCAGATCTCATGCCTTTTTCATGCCACTTTATTCAAATCATCATTCGTCGAATCATGTTGCCTCTGAAGGGTATTAAAAATTGAAGGTAGGAAGAGCTGTTTCTGTGGTAACTGCTCAACACAGAATATGGGCATTTGCACACTTCCTTAGAAATCGTTAGCTAAATAAAATGATATTTTCTCCTATGTTCAGTTGTATTCTTTATACTTTAAAAAATGGTTTTCCAAAACCTTTTTATAGTCCCGTACCCCTTCAAACATTAACCCTCCAGCTGCGTACCCCCTTTAGCACCAGGGTCAGCGGACTCTCAAATGTTGTTTTTTGCCATCATTGTAAGCCTGCCACACACGCACTATAAGGATACATTTATTAAATATAAGAATCAGTTTGAGTTTTTGTCAAAACCCGGCTTGTGGGAAGTGACAAAGAGCTCTTATAGGACCAGGGCACAAATAATAATATAATCAATTATTTTGTTCTTTATTTAGCCATCTTACATTGGTACATGGTTGCAAAAGGCATCAGTGTCTTAACAGCGCGATTTGCCAAGGCAGGATAATCTGAGAGCAGCCCTATCCAGAAATCTGGCAGTGGCTTCTGATTTGTGGCATTTTCGATGAGTCTCTCTTGTTCAGATATTGGTAAGTGGACTGTAGGCAGGGCATGAAAGGGATAATGAATCCAGTTGGTTGTGTTGTCCGTTTTGGGAAAGTATCTGCGTAATTGCGCACCCAACTCACTCAGGTGCTTCGCTATATCACATTTGACATCGTCCGTTAAGCTTGTTTAAGCTCTCAATTTAAAAAAACGTGTCAATACTTTGCCCCTTGATAACTAGCACAGTATGTTGTAAAAGCTTTACATGGTCGCTGCCCATATCATTGCATAGTGCAGAAAATACACGAGAGTTCAGGTGCCTTGCTTTAACAAAGTTAACCATTTTCACTGTTGTGTCCAAAACATGTTTCAAGCTGTCAGGCATTCCCTTGGCAGCAAGAGCCTCTCGGTGGATGCTGCAGTATACCCAAGTAGCGTCAGGAGCAACTACTTGCACGCGTATTCCCACTCCACTATGTCTCCCTGTCATGGCTTTTGCGCCATCAGTACAGATACCAACACATCTTGACCATCAAAGTCCATTTGATCTCACAAAGCTGTCCAGTACTTTAAAAATATCCTTTCCTGTTGTCCTGGTTTCCAGTGGTTTGCAGAAGAGGATGTCTTCCTTAATTGACCCCCCATAAACGTAACGGACATATACCAGGAGCTGTGCCAGGCCTGCCACCTCTGTTGACTCATCCAGCTGTAATGCATAGAATTCACTGGCTTGTATGCGACGCAGTAATTGTTTTTAAACATCTCCTGCCATGCCACTGATGTGTCGTGAAAGTGTTTTTTTATGAAGTCATTGTCTCTATAGTTTTTTTTGGGCCTTTTCCCCCAGCATTGTCCCAGCCATATCTGCGGCAGCAGGAAGAATTAAGTCCTCCACAATAGTATGGGGCTTGCCTGTACTAGCCACTCGGTAGCTCACCATTTAAGATGCTTCTAGCCCCTTCTTATTAATGGTATCTATTGCTTTTATACATGTTTTACTACTCGAAAGTCGTATTAATTCTCGCTCAAACTCCCGTGTCTTATTTTTCAAATTGGCATGCTTCTAAATGTCTGAACAAGAGTGAAGGTTTCATTGAGTTGTGAGAGAGTACTTTTGCACATATAACACACTGTGGCTGAGGAAAGGCACTACTCCCAATATAAGTGAACCCCAAATCAATGTAGTTCTCATCATATTTGCGCCTCTTCAATGGTCCAACGTTCCTGTCTGTTGTTCAGTGCTTTCCCAGGTAAGGGGGCAGTAGCTGTTCGGCTGCAGCAGATTCACAACTGTCAGTGTCCATGCTAGCTGTGCTAACAACAAATATAGAATTACTGATGCTAGCATTGGTTGTGATCGTGGAAGCAGAACAACTTGTCATCGACAGGTGCAGGTGTAGTACTACCAGTAGAGCTGGTATGTGTCTCTAAGGACGCGGGCCTTACTTTTTGTAACAATTCATCCATTTTCGAGCAAACGGAATGAGCAGCAGCTACTTTTGGCTACATACGGACCATTAGTGGAATTCCAGCTTAGAGAGTAATAGTTCATGTGATTGGATGTTAATTATTTGACTAGGCTACCTGTATTTGACATCGTGTTGTAAATTCCCTGAACTCTAGATGGTTACATTTTATTTAGGGCAGTGAAACGAGTCTACTCAAGCGAGGGAAAAAAACATCACCCAAATGTATAGCACCGTTGGCAAATCTAAATGGACTGTTTGAAAATGTGGCGTATCCCCTGCGGCATTGCGCATACCCCTGGGGCTAGGTGCCCTAGTTTTAGAATAGCCGGCTATTAATTTTATCAACTTTTTAAAAATGTAGATGTTCCGAAGGTCTGCATCAGTGGCTTGAAGGCTATGCGTGGAAGCCAAGAGATTAATTCATCTTAATGTTCATTAACGGTCAATTACCGTGAGACCGGCAGTTATTTGCGTGACAATCCCCAGCTGACAAAATTTCATGACCGCCACAGCCCTAATTTACATTACATTTGATTAATTTAGCAGACGCTCTTCTCCAGAGTGACTTACAGTTAGTGCATTCATCTTAAAATAGCTAGGTGAGACAACACATCCCAATTGTATCGTGCATTTCCACTCAACAAGGTATTTATCAGCAAAGTCAATGCAAGTGGGAAAAGAGAAGTGCATTTTTTTTGGGAGGGGTGGCTGGGGGCACCGTGAAGGTTTATTTAAGATTTTTTAAATTTGTGTAACCTTTTATTTTACTAGGCAGGTCAGTTAAGAACAAGTTCTTAGTTTCAATGACGGCCGAGGAACAGTAGGTTAACTGGCCTAGGAACAGTAGGTTAACTGGCCTAGGAACAGTAGGTTAACTGCCTTTGAAGACTCTTCAAAGATGTAGGCTTTCAGGCTTTAAGTTTTCAAAAGATGGGCAGGGACCCCGCTGTCCTGACTTTAGGAGGAAGCTTGCCTTATTCCACTATTGGGGTGCCAGGACAGAGGGCCAAGTGACCAAAGGTGGAGTTCTCGAATTGGAATGTCGGGTTGGAGCAGAGCATGAAGGTAAGGAGGTGCAGTTCCCGTTGCTGCTCTGTAGGCAAGCACCAGGGTCTTGAAGATGATTCAAGGTTTGACTGGGAGTGTGTGTAGGAGCGAGGTGACATGGGGGAACTTAGGAATGTTATCATTTAGAAATTGTACTATTCCATTATCAGGCCAAGTAGGAATGGATTTGAGGTTTAAAAACCGCTGAGTAAGTACTTTATAAAAATCCCATGGTTTGCTTTACGCAGCTCACCTTTTTCTATGGCTTTAAAAATAAAATCCCTTGGTTATATCTGACTGTACACATTAGGACTGAGTTGTTTTTCCTGACCATATGACCTGACTATAAAAACTCTTGGGTCACAGTTAGGTCATGTTGTCAATACAATCTCGAAGCACTGTGCATTCTACACACAGTAGTTGTTAGATACCTTTTCTTGGTTATAGCTGTGCCAGACCAGTGAACAGTGTGTGGCAAAAGCACCTGTGTTTTCTAACCTGCGTCACACTGCCAAGTCAGGTCACATACTGTCCAGCAACAGTAATTGGTTTGTGTTTTCAGCGTGGTAGGGGAGTCCGCTGTGCAAGCCAGCGATTCAAGGCAGTGCTTAGTTAGCCACCGGCTTAAGAGGCTTTACGCAAATTGGGTCTGCTCTATAATCATCAGCTCCTAATACTGACATTTCTTGAAGAGGAAGACCCAGTCACAGATGACTGGGGCCCTGCAATGTACACATGACACTGTAGTTCACTTGTTCTCACGTTGACAGTTTCTTGCTGACCAGTTTTTCTTCACAATTTGTTTGTTCTTATGCGTTATGCTCTGAAATAAAGGCAGAGCATCTTTGGAATGTCAGTCGTGGTGCCAGTGAACTTCCACTTACCCAGTGTTTCATCAATGTATTTCATATTTTTATTGGAGTGTTTGGTTTATTCCATCATGTCATACGCCCATAGCGTCACAGTGATAAAACCGGTTTTAAACCCTTATGATTATGACGGGCTGTAAACCTGGAGTCACCCATCCCCATCGCTCTGCTATCACTAATCAGACAGAGTCCACATGTGACTTAAAGAATAACCCTCCTGTGGATATACTGTCGCTAATATACTGGAGAATGCACAAGGAATTCCGCCCTTGTCATTGTTTAGCATTTCCAGTCCTGGAATGTTTCCAAAGCTTCGTTATTCTTTATGTTGATAATATGACTAAATATAGAACCAATGGTTATGCTTGACCGAGTGGGTGTAAGTTGGCTGACTGTCCATGTCACAACACTAAAAGCTACAACACACACAAATGCCTATTGGGCAGGGCTCATCAACTAGAATCTTGAGAGGATGGTCAGGGGGCCGGAACATATTTCCAAATAATTTGAAACTGCAAATTGATTCCCAAACAGATATAACATTTGACTAAAACAACGATTTCAAACCTTGCTTACATTTCTATATGATCACATATATCGCTCTGTTATGCACGGGATTCCTTTGAATAAATTAAACACTGGTTTTTTTGGGGGGGGGGGCCAAATAAAATCACATGCGAGCCAAATTCGGCCCGAGGGCCACCAGTTGGGGTACCCTGCTGCAGTGTGTATGAGGAGCAGCTGATATTATGAGTGATAATTCTTCAAGTGTTGTTCTTGCTGCCCTCTATCATTTTCATTATCATGAAGTGGCTTTCATCATGACACAGGTTAGGCTGTAGACCTAGATGTTTATGACAGTACCAGTCAAAAGTTTGGACACCTTCTCATTCAAGGGTTCTTCTTTATTTTTACTTTGTTCTACAATGTAGAATAATATTGAAGACATCAAAACTATGAAATATCACAAATCAAAATATATTTTATTTTTGATTCTTCAAAGTAGCCACCTTTTACCTTGATGACATCTTTGCACACTCTTGGCATTCTCTCAACCAGCTTCACCTGGAATGCTTTTCCAACAGCCTTGAAGGAGTTCCCACATATGCTGAGCACTTGTTGGCTGCTTTTTCTTCACTCTGTGGTCAAACTCATCCCAAACCATCTCAATTGGGTTGAGGTGGGGTGATTGTGGAGGCCAGGTCATCTGAGGCAGCACTCCATTACTCTCCTTCTTGGTCATATAGCCCTTACACAGCCTGGAGGTGTATTGTGTCATTGTCCTCTTGAAAAACAAATGATAGTCCAACTAAGCGCAAACCAGATGGGATGGCGTATCGCTGCAGAATGCTGTGGTAGCCATGCTGGTTAAGTGTGCCTTGAATTCTAAATGAATCAATGAGTGTCACCAGCAAAGCACCATCACACCACCACCTCCATCATGCTTCACGGTGGGAACCACACATGTGGAAATCATCCGCTCACCTGCTCTGCGTCTCACAAAAACACAGCGGTTGGAACTAAAAATCTCAAATTTGGACTCATCAGACCAAAGGATAGATTTTCTCCGGTTGAATGTCTGTTGCTCGTGTTTCTTGGCCCTAGCAAGTCACTTCTTCTTGTTGGTGTCCTTTAGTACTGGTTTCTTTGCAGAAATTTGACCATGAAGGCCTGATTCACACAGTCTCCTCTGAACAGTTGATGTTGACATGTCTGTTACTTGAACTCTGTGAAGCATTTATTTGGGCTGCAAGTTCTGAAGCTGGTAACTCTAATGAACTTATCCTCTGCAGCAGAGGTAACTCTGGGTCTTCCTTTCCTGTGGCGGTCCTCATGAGAGCCAGTTTCATCATAGCGCTTGATGGTTTTTGCAACTGCATTTGAAGAAACTTTCAAAGTTCTTGAAATGTTCCGAATTGAATGACCTTCATGTCTTAAAGTAATGATGGACTGTCATTTCTCTTTGCTTATTGGAGCTGTTCTTGTCATAATATGGACTTAGCCAAATTTGGTCAAATACCATCTTCTGTATACCACCCCTACCTTGTCACAACACAACTGATTGGCTCAAACACATTAAGAAGGAAAGAAATTCCACAAATTAACTTTTAAGAAGGCACACCTGTTAATTGAAATGCATTCCAGGTGACTTCCTGGTTGGTTGAGAAAAATGCCACGTGTGCAAAGCTGTCAAAGGCAAAGGGTGTCTACTTTGAAGAATCTCAAATATAAAATACATTTGGATTTGTTTAACACTTTTTTTGGTTACTACATGATTCCATATGTGTTATTTCATAGTGTTGATGTCTTCACTATTGTTCTACAATATAAAAATTAAGAAATCCATGAATGAGTAGGTGTGTCCAAACCTTTGACTGGTACTGTATGTCAACGTTAGGTGGTTACTGTCTATGACTGAGGTAGATCATTAACGTCACCTTGTGCCTGGTCTGAACCCTCCACTTCCTTTGACAAAGCCTTAATGACTCTGATACTTTGATTTGATACTGTCACCCTAATCCCAGTGTGGCACGGTCACATGTTTACTGGCATATGGTGATATAGTTTACTGGCATATGTAGTGCCCACAGCCTGTTAATAGGAAAGTCAACTAAACAGGAAGGCTCATTCTAAGCATTCACATGATCCCAGGACATAAATAATGTTCCTTGATTTCATTCATGCAAGCACTGGGGAATATGACCCTAAAAAGACACCCATTCAAGTCAATTTAACCCTAGGTTATCTTTGCCTTTTTGATATCGAATCTCTATTGTTGAATTCTAAATCCTGACCGCATGTCAATTTGTCCTTTGTGTAATTGCTGTGTTATTATGGGGTACTTAACTGTTTTTCTGTGTTGTTTCTTAATGTTTACAGCAGACCACCATTTTCTCCTGGTGTCTGAGATAGTTGGTGCCAGAGAGACCAAAGAAGAAGAAGACCAAACAAACAAAGATGGTGGAAGGAAGCATAGAGTTCTGTTGTATCCGTATGCATTTACAGGTAGGGGAGGGATACATAATCTGGCATGGGATGGTTTGTGGAGGCAGACATCTTTTGTTTTGTTTAATCAACCCGAACAAGCCAAGAATTTGTTGGAATGACAGTATCCCTCTTGACTTTTCAGTTTTCCATTCTGTCTTTCTCTCTTTTTCGAAATAGTGTCCTACACGGAGAGGACCAAACATCACTGCTGGCGGTATAAAGACATCATCTTCCATTGCTTAGACGAGGCACAGCGTCAACAGTGGGTCCAGACAATCAACAACCAGCTCTCACTACTCAGTATGTCCCTTTCGATGCAGTTTTACATTAAACACACACCAACTTTAAAGGCTCTCGTTTTGTGAAACATCTATGAAGGCGTATCTCTTTAAATGTGTTTTACCAACCATTTATACACTATTTAGCATCTTACCAAGAAGTACCTTTCCAATGCTTTTTGCTCATCTAGCCTTCAATATCCCAACAATTTATTCTGGAGAACATTAAGAGAATCAGTCAGAGGATGTCAGTTTGATAACAGAGCATTTCTGTAAAGTTTTGTTGGTTAATGAAACTTCATGAAGTTGTCAGACAGTCACACACTACCGTCCGTTAAACTAAATGTTGAGTCCTCCATTTTTAATGACCAAACAGGCTCTCCTTCACTTTGCAGGCATCCGACCGAAACGCTTGCTAGTGTACATCAATCCCTACAGTGGGAAACAACGCGGGAAGTGGATTTACGAGCAGAGAGTAGCCCCACTCTTCTCTCGAGCCTCCATCTCCACCGACGTGATCGGTGAGTTCCTGTCAGAGGGCCTACATTAACATTTAAATAAAAAATGAGCTTTTATGGCCCGGCAAATATTTATTTGTTGACTTGGCAAACAGCCTATACCCGCCAACCACTCCCAAGAATATGGTTTTATTTATAGCACCATCCATCAATGGAACACTGTAATGGAAGCTGTGATAGTCGATAAACATGAGAATCCATTCCAAACACATCTGATTCATGGGATGCTTTGGGAAGACCATGGATCGTCTAGGGCAGGGGTACTCGACTCTTACCCTACGAGGTCCAGAGCCTGTTGGTTTTCTGTTCTACCTGATAGTTAATTGCACCCACTTGGGGTGCCGGGTCTAAATCGGGACCCTGATTAGAGGGGACAAATGAAAACGAGTACTGGAGTTGGCTTCAAGGTCCAGAGTTGAGTTTGAGGGGTCTAGGGTATTGGCAGGGGGAGGCATCACATAGCTTGGGAAGATCATGAATTGTCTAGGGCAGGGATGGGCAACTCCAGTCCTCGGGGGCCGGGAATGTTGTTTCCCTTTTTCCCCATCGCTAGCAAACGCAGCTGATTTAAAACGTATTGCATTCTAAACTGAAGGTCCTGATTAGTCGATTATTGGAGTCAGGTGTGTTAGCTGGTGCTGGAGCAAAAGTGTGAGACCAACCAGGTCCCCGAGGACTGGAGTTGCCGATCCCTAGTCTAGGGTATTGGCAGCTCGCGGCCATAGATCTGTCATGGGTTTAAGGCTGGACCCAGATCCATAGCTCGAGGTGTTTTAATTGGTGTTGGCCTTTCACCATTTGTTGGAACCCCTTTATGGTCAAAAACATATATTTTCTTTCCTTTTAGACAATGGTAAGAGCAATACTGGATGCAGGATTCTTGGCTTAACCATTTTTTTTGTAATGTGTGTGCAACGTCTTGACAAGCTTGTGAGATGTTCATCATGGGTTTTTAATAGTGACGATATAACTTGTTTCCATAGTTACGGAGAGTGCCAATCATGCCAGGGATCACTTGAAGACGGAGGTAGATCTGAAGCAATATGACGGGTGCGTTTTAGACACAGCAGGAAAACACTTCAATCACCTGGCATAGACTTTACCATCTCAGTCAGAAATGACTTTGTTGGTGCAAAAGACTAAGTGAAGATTTCAGTACAAAACAGTTCATGTTCAACCACAATGCATTCATGTCTGAAGGAAGAAGACTGCTGAGAGCAAAATGGACATTAATAGCAGTATCAATACAACAACCGCATTAACATGAAAGCTGAGGGGGGCAGATTGTCTGTGGGTTTTTACTCCTCCATTATACTGGAGGATGCATTGTAAACATGGCTCCCCAAGGATGCATTTGCCAGGTCATAATGACCCGATAATGTAATATCTGTGTGTTATTTTTATGGGTCAAAAATATTATCCTTTTTGTGGAATATAATTATTTTGAGTGATGATTTGGACTTTTTCAATAATTATTTTATTGTTAGAAATGTTTTTTTTTTGTCGCATTTCAACAGCTCCATTTCAATGATGACATATTATGAAATTCCATAATGGCTATTGAAAATATTGGCATCTTTTTCTTACAATCAATCTTTACAATCAAAGTTTCACATTCAACCTTTTAGTGTGAAGAACCAAATAAAGCCACCTTAAGCATGTTTTATAATATTTCAAAACATTTTTTTTTAAATCCAAAGTTCATCAATATAACCGACAACACTAACAATTTTGAATATAGAAAGCATGAACACTAAAAGGAACAACATGTGTGTGTGATGCTTACTTGTGCTGTCTTAGTCCATGCATTTGTTACAAACCACAAGCATGTGACTGTGCTCTTTGCAGATGATGTGTTGCACTGAGAACACCAGCAGCTGACTTCTATCCTTTGCACTTGGGCAGAGCTGGCACCTCTTCCTCTTCTGGCTGCTCTGAGTGGTGGGTAGAGCTGGCACCTCTTCCTCTTCTGGCTGCTCTGAGTGGTGGGCAGAGCTGGCACCTCTTCCTCTTCTGGCTGCTCTGAGTGGTGGGTAGAGCTGGCACCTCTTCCTCTTCTGGCTGCTCTGAGTGGTGGGCAGAGCTGGCACCTCTTCCTCTTCTGGCTGCTCTGAGTGGTGGGTAGAGCTGGCACCTCTTCCTCTTCTGGCTGCTCTGAGTGGTGGGTAGAGCTGGCACCTCTTCCTCTTCTGGCTGCTCTGAGTGGTGGGTAGAGCTGGCACCTCTTCCTCTTCTGGCTGCTCTGAGTGGTGGGCAGAGCTGGCACCTCTTCCTCTTCTGGCTGCTCTGAGTGGTGGGCAGAGCTGGCACCTCTTCCTCTTCTGGCTGCTCTGAGTGGTGGGCAGAGCTGGCACCTCTTCTGGCCCTGGCTGCTCTGAGTGGTGGGCAGAGCTGGCACCTCTTCTGGCCCTGGCTGCTCTGAGTGGTGGGCAGAGCTGGCACCTCTTCTGGCCCTGGCTGCTCTGAGTGGTGGGCAGAGCTGGCACCTCTTCTGGCCCTGGCTGCTCTGAGTGGTGGGCAGAGCTGGCACCTCTTCTGGCCCTGGCTGCTCTGAGTGGTGGGCAGAGCTGGCACCTCTTCTGGCCCTGGCTGCTCTGAGTGGTGGGCAGAGCTGGCACCTCTTCTGGCCCTGGCTGCTCTGAGTGGTGGGCAGAGCTGGCACCTCTTCTGGCCCTGGCTGCTCTGAGTGGTGGGCAGAGCTGGCACCTCTTCTGGCCCTGGCTGCTCTGAGTGGTGGGCAGAGCTGGCACCTCTTCTGGCCCTGGCTGCTCTGAGTGGTGGGCAGAGCTGGCACCTCTTCTGGCCCTGGCTGCTCTGAGTGGTGGGCAGAGCTGGCACCTCTTCTGGCCCTGGCTGCTCTGAGTGGTGGGCAGAGCTGGCACCTCTTCTGGCCCTGGCTGCTCTGAGTGGTGGGCAGAGCTGGCACCTCTTCTGGCCCTGGCTGCTCTGAGTGGTGGGCAGAGCTGGCACCTCTTCTGGCCCTGGCTGCTCTGAGTGGTGGGCAGAGCTGGCACCTCTTCCTCTTCTGGCCCTGGCTGCTCTGAGTGGTAGTGGCATGGCTCTTTCATCACCCCACATCTTTCCATTGTCTCAGTTCTTCTGTTTAGATGGGAGAACCTTCCAGAAGGACAACCATCTCTGCAGCACTCCAACAATCAGGCCTTTATGGTAGTGTGGCCAGACGGAAGCCACTCCTCAGTAAAAGGCACCGGACAGCCTGCTTGGAGTTTGCCAAAAAGACACCTAAAGGACTCCCAGACCATGATAAACAGGTCTGGTCAGGTCAGGTCTGGTCTGATGAAACAAAGATTGAACTCTTTGGATGGAATGCTAAGCGTCACGTCTGGAGGAAAGCTGCTCATCCACTGTCACGCAGTCGCTAGGGATGAACCTTCTACAGTTTTGCTTTGAAAAGATCCCTCACATACTGGAAGGCTGCCAGGTGATCCGTTGCCTCTCTGAACACTCTGGTCCTCTTGTCATCAAGCCTCAGGTAGCGCCAGATATCTTCCGACCGACATGGTGGCCTTATACATTGGATTCTGCAGTGGATCCAAAAATAGCTCCTGTGTGGAGACATCCCACCTTTTCTCCTTGCCGGCGAGGAGGGTTCAACCAATTAAGGCCTTTTTGTTCCTCCTTGTTGACCTCTCTCCACTCAGTCCCTTTTCCTGTCGCTCTTCTCCGTCCTTCTAAATTTGTACACTTTAGGACCTCCTCAACAATGTTATCTCTAATGAACAGCTCCCAGGCAACTTTTGGTGACACAACTGATTTCCCCGGCACAGGCCCTGGGCAGCTCCTCAGGATGTTATGGCTTCTGGTCCTGACTTTAGTGGGAGGGCAGGGGTGTTCACTCCAGTAAGACCCCTTTTTATTCATTTCGGTTCCGAGGAATCCTCCCCATCTGTAGAATCATCTAGGACAGCTGGACTACCAGGTGCATCCACAACTCCAACTTGACCCACAGGCACATAGTCTGTGTCATCTGAATTGGATACCTCAGATTCTGAGTCGGAGGCACCAATGGCTTCCTCATCCAGCATCTGTAAAACCATTTTGGTTGTATATCTGGCCACATTCTTATGAGCCTCCTTATGAAACTCCTTTTACTCAAAGAGTTCAAAAGGATACATGGAAAAGGTGATTAATGAACATTTAAAAACAAGATATTTAATAAATGTTATTAATTACTTCGATGTTATTGTTGTAGCAAAAAGAAAGGTTAGTTTGACAAGTGCAATGCAGTGAATTCTATAGGAAATACATACCGGTCATATTTGACCCACATATGAAAACTTGAGGTAGTGATGCAAAAACTCTTACTTAAAAGATAAGAAATAAAAAACAAAACTAGGATGTTAGAACATTAAATATACATTATTTCAGGAATTCCTGGAATATTAGATGACATTTTTGGGGGAGATTAGTACAGCACAAAAAAAAAAAACATTAGGCTGGGTCATTTTGACCCGACATACGAATCCTAAGATTAATCAATTATGATCACTGATTTAGTTAGGAAATTCCCTAAGCTGGTTGTCTAGGTCTTAATTGGACACAAATTGAAAGGAAAGCAAAAACCAGCAGGCCCTAAGGCTGGTCTCAATGGAGTGTTTTCATGCATCGTGTGTGTGTGTGTGTGTGTGTGTCCCTGTTCAGGGTGGTGTGCGTGGGAGGGGACGGGATGTTCAGCGAGGTTGTCCACGGCCTGGTCTCTAGGACCCAGAGTGATTCCAGAGTGGACCAGAACCAACCGAACCAGGACCTGGTTCCATGTGCGCTCCGCATCGGAATCATCCCTGCAGGTATGAGGGGAGGAGAGAAGCAGAGGAGAGGAAGGAATGGGAGAAGTTCAGTTATGGTGAGGTAAAGGCATGTTCTAGCCCATAGAATGGGACTGTGTTATACCTCTGTTAGTGGCCATGGCTATGATTGACTCCCACGGTGGCTAACCTTAATCCCCATGTTCTGTTTTCTGGCTGTTGCTGAGTTACGAGTTGGAATCCCTATAGCAACAGGGCTTGGGGTCCCACAGGGGGTTCTGAAGAGTCCATCACTCAAAACTCAATCAGAGGGGGCCTGTTGTGCTGCGTGACCAGTTTTAAAAAAAAGAAATAAAAAAATCATCATACATTTCACCACCGTGAAATCCATTACTTCACAATACCTAAGGTTGAAGATGGAGGAGGAGAATCAAATCACAGCTGGTTTGGCCTATAGCTTCAGTGATTCTGTAGGTTAATGCTTCTACTTAGCATTGAGTGCCTGCTGCTGCTGCTGGGGTCCAGAATTAGTCTTTTTCCAGTCAGTCAGATGAAGATGAAATTATTACTATAAGCCAGTTAACACTATATATCTAGAGGAAAGGACTCACGGTATCACAGTTTTTGTTTGTGCTTTTGCCTTTGTTGGTGTCCCACTGACAGGTCTCATGAGGTCAAGTGTGGCCTTTTCTGCTGCCACTGCTTATCCTGTGCAAACATTTTAAATATGGTTACCTATCAATCAATCAAAACATAGTTTTGAGGCTGATAAGGGATAGTGATAACCAACTGTCATGGTGTAGTGTGGTTCCGTATACCAGGAGAAATAATAACTCAAAGTAATATTGATGCTTTAATCAGACGTGGTAAGATAGCGAACAGAACCTCTCTGTGTCAAATAGACTTTCACTGAAATAGTATGAGTGTTTACAAAGTCAACCCAGCACACACACAGCCTTGGTTAGAGTACCCAAAGTCCACGGTTTTATCAGGTAACCTACCTAGAAACCTAGTGGCTGTGTGTAGTTCAACACATTCACATTGTCTTATCACATATTTTCAAGGTACTATGTTTCGGTTCATGACTCAACCTTGACTGTTATTCTATTAGGTAGGCAGATAAGACAGAGAAAGTGAGAGAGGCTTTGGAATTATTTGAATGAGGAACTGAGTCAAAACTGCGGGAAATATCTCCCAGATAAAAAATCTGGAAATTCAGAGGGAGCTGAGAGAGTAGCTAGTTTCCTCTCTTCTGTGAATATTTTTGACTGGGTGTTAAGGTTTGTTGTTTGAAAAGGACTGCGTTGAAACAATGACTGGTAGATGATCCAAGACCCAGCTCAATTAAGCCCGACCATTGTGACAATGAGTCGTCATAATGCCGCATCAAATGTACATGATCTTAGGGGTATTGGCAAACGCAATGTAAGTAATTTAATTGATGTACCCCTAATTGCACCGAATATATCTGCTTATCCTACAGCTTATTGTAAGCAGTAATCATGAGCCTATAAACCAGAGTTACTGTTAGCGCTGAGGCGGTGTGCAATAGTAGGTAGCCCACTTTATGCAGCTCACCCTGCACTATCAGCTCCAATGTAAATAGCATGAGTAAGTGTACCTCTGAGAAGCTTCCCAGTAAAGCATTAAAAACAATCAAGCAACCCAGAAAAGTGCTAAAAATAGCCCAAATTAAGATATGCAGCCTAAGAAACAAGGTCCATGAAGTCAATAACTTGCTTGTAACAGATGACATTCATATTCTGACTATCTCTGAGACCCACTTAGATAATACCTTTGATGATACAGTGGTAGCAATACATGGTTATAACATCTACCGAAAAGACAGAAATGCCAACAGAGGCGGTGTTGCGGTCTATATTCAGAACCACATTCCTGTAAAGCTTAGAGACAATCTAATGTTAAATACTGTTGAAGTAATATGGCTACAGGTTCATCTTCCTCACCTAAAACCCATTATTGTGGGAAGCTGATATAGACCACCAAGTGCTAACAGCCAGTATCTGGATAATATGTGTGAAATGCTTGATAATATATGTGATATCAACAGAGAAGTATATTTCCTGGGTGATTTTTAAATATTGACTGGCTATCATCAAACTGCCCACTCAGGAAAAAACTTCAAACTGTAACCAGTGCCTGCAACCTGAATCAGGTCGTCAGTCAACCTACCAGGGTAGTTACAAACAGCACAGGAATTAAAATGACTGTACCATCTGTTAAATCCCCTTGGATTGATGAGGAATTGTATGGTTGAGATGGATGAGGCACAAGGTATGGCAATTAAGTCTGGCAGCCCAACTGATTGGCAAACGTACTGCAAATTAAGAAATCATGTGACTAAAATAAAGAAAAAGAAATGAACTACACCTTGAAACAAATATAAATTCTATAAAGAATGATAGTAAAAAAGCTTTGGGGCACCTTAAATAACATTTTGGGGAAAAAGGCCAACTCAGCTCCTTTGTTCATTGAATCACAAAGCCCACTGATATTGCAAACTACTTTAAGGACTTTTTCATTGGCAAGATCAGCAAACTTAGGGATGACATGCCAGCAACAAACACTGACACTACACATCCAAGTATAACGGACCAAATTATGAAAGACAAGAATTGTCATTTTGAATTCCCTAAAGTCAGTGTGGAAGAGGTGAAAAAAATATTGTCTATCAACAATGACAAGCCACCGGGGTCTGACAATCTGGATGGAAAATTACTGAGGATAATAGCAGATGATATTGTCATTCCTATTTGCCACATCTTCAATTTAAGCCTAATGGAGAGAGTGTGCCCTCAAGCCTGGAGGGAAGTTAGTCATTCCGCTACCAAAGAATAGTAAAGCCCCCTTTACAGGCTCAAATAGCCGACCAATCAGCCTGTTACCAACCCTTAGTAAACTTCTGGATTTTATTTTGGACCAGATACAATGCTATTTCACAGGAAACAAATTGACAACAGAATTTTAGCCTGCATATAGGGAAGGACACTCAACAAGCACAGCACTTACACCCAACGGCTGAGAGAAATTAATGATAAAAAGATTGGGGGGGCTGATTGTTAGACTTCAGTTCAGCTTTTGACATTATTGATCATAGTCTGCTGCTGGGAAAACATATGTGTTATTGCAATAATGTGGCTAAAGAGTTACTTGTCTAACAGAACACAGATGGTGTTCTTTAATGGAAGCCTCTCAAATATAATACAGTTAGAATCAGGAATTCCCCAGGGTAGCTGATTAGGCCCCTTGTTTTTTTTCTTCAATTTTTACTAACGACATGCCACTGACTTTGAGTAAAGCCAGAGTGTCGATGTATGCGGATGACTCAACACTATACACGTCATCTACTACAGCGACTGAAATGACTGCAACATTCAACAAAGAGCTGCAGTTAGTTTCAGAGTGGGTGGCAAGGAATAAGTTAGCCCTAAATATTTCTAAAACTAAATTCATTGTATTTGGAACAAAACACTCACTAAACCCTAAACCTCAACCAAATCTTGTAATAAATCTTGTGGAAATTGAGATGACTTAACTGTTTGGAGTAACACTAGATTGAAAACTGTCATGGTCAAAACATATTGATGCAGTAGTAGCTAAGAAGGGGAGAAGTCTGTCTATAATAAAGCAATGCTCTGCCTTAACAACACTATCAACAAGGCAGGTCCTACAGGCCCTAGTTTTGTCGCACCTTGACTACTGTTCAATCGTGTGGTTAGGTACCACAAAAAAAGGACTTGACTCAGAGCAATTGTCTCAGAACAGGGCAGCACGGCTGGCCCTTGGATGTACACAGAGAGCTAATATTAATAATATGCATGTCAATCTCTCCTGGCTGAAAGTGGAGGAGAGATTGACTTCATCACTAGTTTTATTTATGAGAAGTATTGACATGTTGAATGCACCGAGCTGTCTGTCTAAACTACTGGCACACAGCTCGGACACCCATGCATACCCCACAATACATGCCACAAGAGGTCTCTTCACAGTCCCAAGTCCAGAACAGACTATGGGAGGCACACAGTACTACATAAAGCCATGACTCCATGGAACTCTATTCTACATCAAGTAACTGAAGCAAGCTGTAAAATTAGATTTTAAAAACAGTTTAAAAAAAAAAAAACACCTTATGGAACAGCGGGGACTGTGAAGCAACACAATGTGTCACAGACACATGCATACACACACACACACACGATAACATACGCAGTATACATACACATGGATTTAGTACTGTAGATATGTGGTGGTGTAAGGGCCTGAGGACACACAGTGTGTTGTGAGATCTGTGAATGTATTGTAATGTTTTTAAACTTTTGCTGGACCCCAGGAAGAGTAGGGCAAACTAATGGGGATCCATAATAAATACATGCTCGGCTCACACAGTCACACACCCAAGACAGCCAGGCTTCCTTCACACACACACATCTTCAATCTTCACTTGATGAAGAAATATGGAAGTGTAAACCAGTCTGTAGCACTACAGTTAGTTTTCATTTCAATTCAATAACTTTTCAAAAAATATTGGAGAAGCAAACCAGTCAGCCCATGTCACCCCTTTACTCTCTGCTGTGTCATTGTCAGATTCTTGATAAGAGCAATCTGAAAAGAGAGGAGTGTGATTACTAAGCAATGAGTCCATCTGTAAACGGCAGGGCTGATTTCCCAGGCTCTCTGTTCTGTCACGGTTCCCTGAGTCAGCTGAAAACATCTAGCTTGCATCCCAAATAGCACCCTATTCCCTATATAGTGCAATACTTTTCATCAGAGCCTATTAGGGAATAGGGTGCCATTTGGGAAGCATCCCTAGCATCAGTCTGCAGTCTAGCTGTAGAGATGGAAATAGGAAATAAGTCTGTCTCCTCACTGGTCTGTCTTGGTGTCGTTGGTTCGTCTCAACAGATCGTAAATTATCTAACTGTGACAGATATGCCTGAAATGACTGTCCCCCAGCTGAACGGTAGCGCACGGTCGATAGAGACCTATTACCATAATATCAAATCAGAGATTTCGAAGTCAAACGGAACATTTCTCACAAGTGCCAGGAAGGGTTTGCGTCTCGCTTTCCCCTCATTTACTGTGTAGTGAGTGCTGATTGCCCAGATCCAGACACCCATTGGCTATGATATCTTTCTTTGGCCCTGGTACATATCATCTCTTTTCTGCCTAATAAAACTACTTAAACTCTTGTTTTAACTCCATCTCAAGACTCTAATCATAAAACACTTTTATGGCCATTGATGATTCAATAAAAACCATATTTAAACACTTAAACAATAACTCCTGGATACAGACAAAGCCTAGTCCTGGGGTAAAATGCCATTTCATTAGAGATTTTACATTGGACGTGCCTTTTAGTCCAGGTCTAGGGCTAATCTGTTTCTGGAGAAAACGGCCCCCAAAGTTGGTGGTTTGGGATTAGTCTTGAGATTCAAGATACTATTACGTGACTGACGAGGCCTGTATCTCTCCTATCCAACAGGTTCGACTGACTGTATCTGCTATTCTACCACAGGCACCAACGATCCAGTGACTTCAGCCCTGCACATCATCATGGGTAAGTAACCATACACACACACACAAACACAAATAGGTCTATCGGTCTCCTACCTGTCCTCGTCGAGATTTAATAGAATGTCTTAATATATCTCGGTGACAATGCTCACAATTAGCTGCATCTCTCAATAGTACAAGCATTCTATGTCTGGGTACAGTACGGCATCCTAAGTCCTGCAGGTACACTTGTGTTGTCCCATGCGCACAGTCTGGAGTGTGGTTTAAAGAGAGAACATTGCACTCTACTAGAGTCCTGTCCAGGGGGGTTGGGTCAATTCAGGAAGGACACTGGTTATTCCAGTTCTCTTCCATGCTTTTCAATGACTTTCTGAATGGACTGATATTGAAATGGCATTGACCCGGACGCCAAGACTATTCTACAGGGAGTGTTCCGTGACGACATTCCAACCAGTTGAATAAGGCACCCTTTCTGTCTGTTTTCCAGGTGACTCCCAGCCCATGGATGTGTGTTCTGTCCATCACAACAACACCTTCCTCAGGTACTCCGTCTCGCTGCTCGGATACGGTTTCTACGGCGACGTGCTGACAGACAGCGAGAGGAAGCGCTGGATGGGGCCTTCCAGATACGACTTCTCAGGTAAATAATGGAGTTATAAGTGTTATTACAATTGCAGTCCAACGATTAGTTACTGCATCATGTAGTAAAAAAATTAATTAAAAAAATCTCCATTTCCGAATATGACCTACAGGGAAAGGGAGGAATGAGTGGAGAAACTAAACATTTCACACAATGTCAACATCAGGATTTTCAAAGCCACACACTGCTTCACACATTGCAGGCCTAAAGACGTTCCTGACCCATCAGTATTATGAAGGGACCGTCGCTTTCCTGCCCGCTGAGGACAACCTGGGGAACCCTAGAGACAAGATCAAGTGCATGACTGGGTGCCATATCTGTGAGCAGGGTGCCAACAATGGGCAGCTCCTCTCATTGGACCATGTCGACAAGATGGCTGAAGAGAACTCTGACAAGGGTAAGAGGTTATAGTCCTCTGTAAGTGTGTGCTGTGTGTGTGGTCTTTTCCCTGTTGCCATGTCTGTTGATAAAGCTGATGTCCCTCCTGTCCCCATGTCTGTCTCTCGCTCACTGCCATGACGCCCGACAGACAGTCATAGTATACCGTATGGTGTTGAACACACACACTCCTCACAGCCCACTCGTCTCATCCCAGACCCTTATCTACCCCACAACACACACACACACACTACAGTCCCCACTTTTGGGAAATGGGAAACTCTCTTCTTAGCCGGCATTTATTTATTCTGAGCAGCAGATAGGATAAGTAGAGTTTACTGAGAGCCACAGAGATCCCCTTTCTCCTCTCATCTCCCGGGAGTCTAATTGGTGTTAATTTCCGGCTTCTCTGTTGTGGCTGGCTGGAGCGCTGGCTGAGGCGACAGGTCCCTGTGGTAGCTGGGACACACACACACACAGACACACAGACAGAGGGAGTCAGAACCCCACTAATCAGGGAGATAGTTGGTCTGGCTGCCAGAGTTGGCGGCAGACTTGCTGCACACGTTTTGGCGATCAAATCTCCAACAACTGCTTAAGCAATGGGGCAAGACGCCGGCTCGGTGCCACGTCGCAAACGAGCCTCCCGAAATGTTTAATGTGTGCGGGACACTTGAGAGGTTCCCGAGCTAAGACGATGCCAAGACCTACAGTAAAGTTTGTAAATGTCTAATCACAATCCCATTGGTAGTTTTTAAAGACTTCTAATCATTTACTTTCCAAGTAAATGAATTTAGTTTTTTAATCCCGGTGGACTTGTTAATGTTGGTTCAGGTTATCGTTCCCGTGAGTTTGTTTTACGAGGCGACTAGAATAATTAAGCGTTTTATGGACTCGGATCACATAATATTCCCCATGCGATCAGGGATATTATCGTAAAACACTCAGACATTTTGGAGTTACTGTACATCCCCCATTAAACCACTCAACCAGTCATTTAATGGCAGAAGACTTTGATTCACCTAACAGTTACCGAGTGGCGTCACATGAGTGCAATAACACATCATATTTTGTCCAGTCTCGCTCCTGATTTTAGAGCACCCAAAGAGTCAACAAGAGTGTTTTTATATTTTACTAGCAATAATACAGACGCAGCACTGTAGGAAGAATTTTCCCCGAAAGGGATGACACTTTTTTGATCGATCATCTCCTCTTGTGTTTAAAGAGACCAGTGGTGATGGTGTATGGCGGGTGATCCGGGGGAAGTTCCTAGCAATCAACGCTGCCAGTATGAGCTGTGCCTGTCCTCGCAGCCCTAGAGGCTTGTCGCCCTATGCCCACCTGGCTGACGGCACCACAGACCTCATCCTGGTACGCAAGGCCTCCCGCCTCGACTTCCTCCGACACCTCATGCGACACACCAACAAGGACGACCAGGTGGGGAACTCTGAGTTGTCATTGAGAGAAACATTTTGCTATTTATTTATTTATTTTCACATTGGCAAGCGTAAAAGATCATTAGATGTAAGATGACTCAATCAGAGGTGGATATCACCCCTGACAAAAAGTGAAAAGATTTAGCAAAGTTATTTGCTAAGTAAGTACGGATTATTTTCAAACCATATTAATCTCTGGTAATGTACTGGCTTGATCCACAATACAACTTTTGAAAGTCACAAGGGGTTCGGGGGGAGATGGAGAATTCCTCCGTCACTTGCTCAGTCACTCATCTCTCTCACGTACTGCATGTCACGTGTTACTCAGCCTTCACAGAGAGAGAGGGAGATTGAGTGGGAAAGAGTTTCCCTGTACTTTGCTTGCAGACCTCATGGTTTAGTTGGCTGACACAGCTCTTTCTAAATCAGGGTATACCTCAGTTCAGACACTCTCTTGCGTCCCACTCCGCCCTCTCTCACTTTTCGTAAATATCCCAATTCTACAAAGTGATATCCCAATTCTACAAAGCGCTCTGGATAACTTGCGTCATCCACCTGCGCATACTGCCACACACACACAGGTGGGACGGTAGGATTTCCATTGCATTATACCTCTGTAATATCTGCATAGCCCATCCACCACAGAGCGAAACATGGAGTGAGAGGCCAGTAAGTGTATTCATAGTTTTTTGTCGAAAGCTTTTTAGGGGACACTTGGTATGAATACTAACCAGGCCCAGTCATAAAGTGAGTGTAATGGAGAATAAATCGCTCTGACACCCTCCTCTCCTCTCAGACAATCTGTGGAGTAGAACTGAGTAGTGATGGGGGGATAAAGGGAGGTTGTTTTCTGGGGCAGTGAAAGATTCAGACCTTTGACTGACCCCTTCTTTTCTGCCTCTTTTCCTGACTTTCTATCCATCCCCTCTTGTCTTTACTCCCTTATCCCTCCCTCTCTCCGTCCCTCCCTCTCTCCGTCCCTCCCTCTCTCCGTCCCTCCCTCCCTCTCTGTCCCTCCCTCCCTCTCTGTCCCTCCCTCCCTCTCTGTCCCTCCCTCCCTCTCTGTCCCTCCCTCCCTCCCCTGACTTCCATCCCTCTCTGCCTCCACAGTTTGACATGTCCTTTGTGGAGGTGCACCGTGTGCGGCGGTTCCGTTTTGTTCCAAAGCAAAGCAACGGGATCTCAGAGGTGGACCTGAGTGAGACCAGTGGGAAGAAGATCTGTAACCAGGTCTGTACGGCCCATCCCAACAACGACACGGGCCATAGCAACTGGAACTGTGATGGGGAGATCTTGCCTCATGCGGATATACAAGTGAGGTATGCTATGTTGGTTTTGTTAAGAGATTTAAAAAGTTAGAGGTTTACCCACGTGCGCACACAAACACACACACACACAGGGGTCCCACTTCTTCCACCTCAATATCAGTAGAGATCTTTATATAGCATGATGGTGGCTCTCCCTCCCACCACCACAACATCAGTAGAGATCTTTATATAGCATGATGGTGGCTCTCCCTCCCACCACCACAACATCAGTAGAGATCTTTATATAGCATGATGGTGGCTCTCCCTCCCACCACCACAACATCAGTAGAGATCTTTATATAGCATGATGGTGGCTCTCCCTCCCACCACCACAACATCAGTAGAGATCTTTATATAGCACAACAGTGGCTTTCTTCCTGAACACATCATTTACTTTATGCTCCGTTATACTTTGCCAATGAGGCATGGCTGTGTAATCCTAGTTTATCTAATTCAATATCCCGTCCACTGTTAAGAGCCTTTTAGTCCGTTCATTTATTGCCTTTTTCCTCTCCAGTAATTATTCTTGGAATGAGTCTGCGAATGAGTGGCTGAGATAATTAATGGTGATAACCCTGATCGCCCCCCCCCCTGAAAAGAAAAGAAATAGGCTTCTTTCTTTCACTGCTAGACACACATACAATTTGAACCACCAGTGTGACTGACTGGAAAATGAAATCTGAGTTGAACTCTTATTAAAGTCAGGGTCTCTCTAATGCATTAACCTCCACACTACTACTGGACCATTCCAAGTCTCATCACAGTGTTTCTGTAACCAGGCCACCTGGTCGCTAAATAACAATCTCGGTTTTTACTCTAAAATGAACAAGGAAGCTTCTGAGCTTGGAACCTGATCTCCATTCCATTAGTTTTACATCTGTGTCAGACTGAAAACGAACACTCATTATGTTAATACATGTGTAACTGTTTTCTCTGTGTGTGTGTGTGTGTGTGTGTGTGTCTCTCTCTACAGTGTTCACTGCCAGCTGATCAGACTATTTGCCCGAGGTGTCGAGAGGAGGACCACGTTTGACACTTACACATGGTCTGTAATAGAGGGATCAAGTCTCTCGTGGCAAGCTTAGGGGGACCAACTGTCCCGAATTGTGCTAGAAAGTCCTGCATTTGGACCCTTTATCCCTCCATCCTGCAACCACACATGCAAGTCCTGCATTTTTTTAAATGTTTATTTATAACTTTCTTTTCTTTTTTTAAAGTCAGTTGGTCACGTATTTCAAACTTCCCACTTATTCGAGGAGAACTGCCATCAGCTTGCGCTTTTGACAAGACATATAGGCGCTTTCCCTTCCCAGTCAAGTCTCTTTCCTGACTCATCTCCCCACCTGAGCTTAAGCGAGTATCTGCCGCAATTACACCAGATTGCAGTACAGGTTTCCGAGAATATGGAGACCCATAATGAGATGAACGAAAAGGAGGAATCTGTTCTATGTACCTCCAATCAAAGTATGCGACTGATATTCTGTGTGGGCATCCAAAGACAATGCGATGGGAAGTGGAAATCACCAAGCTAGACTGTCGGTAATGCCTCACTGCTTCTGCGTATCGCTGTGATACAATGTGAGGGCAGAGAATCTCCAGGGCAATCAGAGGTCCCTAAGTGATTTTGCTTTCCCAGGAAGTTTCGCACCTGTGGCACAGAGCTACAGTTTGTCTATTTTGAAGTTATTTAGTTAAGACTAGTAGCCCCTCTCACTAGTGGGGGGCGGGGGGCTGCTGCCAGTGGGTTGTCCTCTGTGTGTAGGGTAATGTCTTTGTGAGAGTGCCATCATAATGAGTTAGCTCCGTTACAATTATACACCAGACTGCCATCAGACAGATGCTGCTTCCTGCAGCCAAAACATCAGCCAACTCTAGGACACACACACACACACACTCCATGCACGCACACACATCTATCATATGCCACTGTGAAACCACACACAGACCTAAACTCTCAACACTGTGGGAGGCTCGGCCTGTTCTTTTGGAAGCCTCTCCACGATCATTACTGGTTGCTGCGAAAGGCCATGATTATATTTCAACTCTGAGCTGTGAGTGAATCAGGTCGTGCTTATAATCTTTCCTGTGGGTGAACGGTCTATGTGGCTGTCCCGTTCTGATGAACTGGCTGATGTTTCTTTGCTGTACAATGGATAAATCTGTGTGGAACCAAACGGTGTCAGCCCCACGCTGACTCGCTAAGCCAGCTGACGTGGGGGGGACGTTTTGACAAACACATGAGTTCTGCTGAAGGCTTTATAATGACCGAATATTTATGTAAACTATTCATCTTGCGGGTCTCAAGATGACATGACACACTGTGTGTAACTAACCTGTGATGTGGATTATGATTTGATAAAGATTGAATATGTATGAATGTTTGGATACAGCTTCATTAAAGTGCTTTTAAACTAATAAGTGTGTGAAAAATGTGTATTTTTCTAGAAATGGTCGGAGGGCATTTTGAAGGTTGTGACTTTGGTGTCAAGTGCAAATTGTATTATTATTTTTTTACAGTAGGCTTTGAGGCTTTTAATAAACTTAAAGCCTTCATCAACCCTGTGCAGGTTTTGTAGTGGGTCTATGTGTGTTCCTTGTTAATTTCTTCTCCGTGTCTCTTCACTTGTTATTCCTTAAACTGGAAGGACATTTGCCTACACACAAAAGCACAGACTGAAAAACGGGCCCCAGACGCAGCACTGTCGGTGGCTGGCATCCCTATCCTCTCTTGGCATGGTTTACAGGATGTTATTATAAATTAACTACATGAAACCAATACATGTTTCCCTGTTATCTCTAAGGGTCTTCCATAATGCTGGATGTGCCGCAAAGCCCATTCCGCTGACAGATATGCTTTACTGGGGAAAGGGACGAATGAGACGCCCACAGCATTTAATGGGCTTATTACATGAAAACGACTGCAGGGGAGATATAAATTGTCTCTGGCTCCTCTCTTCTCCCCTGGCGTCCGATGGAGAGATATTTTGCCTCGACCACATTTGTTCATCCACTCACTGTCTCTGATATGGCCCACACATTACGGTGCTATCTGGACCGGCATGGCAATGAAGTAATGTCATTTTCCGATCTCCTCTTCCTACCCTCGGAGTGCATTCAATTTCCTCCCTCTCTCCTCCCATCCTTTCGTGCTTCACTGTGTCTTCATTGAAAGCGGGTTTCGGGTCGCGTTCCCATCGGGACCCACTGTCTCATTCTCAAGAAACCCGGCCTTCGTCCTGAGACACAACGATAAACACACACACAGCCAGCTGCTGTCCTTGGCTCACACCTAAACTGCATGGAGATTGGAGACAACTCATTGTGAGTGTGATTACACTTGCATTTTTACCCAGATGATGAGTTTCCATTCCCATCCACCTTGAGACAGCTCCGCTCTGTCAGAACCCAGGATAGTAGCTGTCTACACTGATCCCTAGTCTCGGGCCCTAAAGAGCCACAGCTGGGCTCAGGTAATGCATTCTAATGGGCTAGAGAAACAGCCACTCCAGGTAAGGAGCCGATGCAGAAGAATTCGTAAGGCCATGTGATGCAGAACTGGGTAAAAGCAAATCATTCGGGTCCTTAATCAACGTCATCGGCAGCCAGGGAGTACTTGTTGTTTGGGGGTTAACTGCCTTGCTCGGCACAGGGATTTGAACCAGCGGCCTTTCGGTTAAAGGCCCAACGCTCCTAACTACTAGGCTATCTGCCACCCCCTCTGAGAGGGAGAGATGGAGAAAGTGTTTTGTATTTCCTGAGGCAGTGGCTGTGAGCGGAGGAGTGCAAGAACCAGGATCAGAGGAGTGAACCCAAAGTGTTGCTGGCTGCCTGCCGCGGGGCTCTATCCATCTATTGATTGTAGCAGTCCTCCTGCTTCCATTTCTCCTCAAAGAACTCAGACTGCCATAGATCAATGGGTCCAACACGCCCACTTCAAACACCCTGATACCTGCCCCCCTCCCCCATCACCGCAGGCCATGAGAGGACTGACCACACACTCTACACCACTGTGCCAGACTAGGCAGTCTGCTATGAGAGCTGTGTATACCCAATTACCCCAATCCTTAGCTCTGTGCCGGCTGGGCCTACACTGGCCCTCACAATGTAACCCTACATAGCCTCTCAGTGGGACACTAATAAAAACTTCACAGGCCTGGCTGGAGAGAATGTTACCTACTGGGAGGTCACTGACAGACGAGTGAACACTGGAGAGAGCGTGGTGAGGTAAAGACTGTATTGGTTAGGAACCTTTCTCTGTCTACAATTGAAGGCCTGCTTCATTGCAGTCGAATGATTGCCATCCACAATAATCAGCTGTAGGATATAATTCCCAAAACACTGGCATTTCCTGCTGTCATTTACTTCCTGTTTAATTACAAACATAAGATGATGCATGACATGGCAATGTGAGCAGAGACCTTTCTGCCTGTAGCAATTTGCCCTCCGGTGTAGTAACAGGCTACTGCAGGTGCCATGGTTTAGGTCCATTTAAAAAAAAAAATGAAAGCAGTCAATTCAGGATTTAAACTGAAATTCCAATTCAATAATTGTAAAAAGGCAGTCTTATTTTCAATGACTTCTCAATCAACTTTTAAAAATGAAAAGCTATTGATGTTCATTCAATTTGAATAGACTCCAAACCTTGGTCTCTACCAGACAGTTAGTCAGTTGATTAGGACTGTGTGTATAGTGGAACAGCTTTTTCTCTGTCCAATTCAGACCAGCCGAGCTGGACTTGTTCTGTAGCGAAACACTCCCAAGTTATTGCATCCCTAATGGTGCTTAAAGTAATCACACCACGTAATGTTCCTCCTTTCCCCCCTTCGCTGAGCCCCATCAGATCAGCCCAATCCAACGGGAACAATGTATGCATCCAAAATGGCATGCTATTCCCTACATAGTGCACTACGTTTGACCAGGCCCCATAAATTGAATAGGTGGCCATTTGAGGCCATTCCATTCCCCTCTAAATGATACTATTAACCATATTGCGTTTGACTCTCAGGCAACTGAAGTCAAATGAGGCTCGGGTTCACTGAGAGTTTAATTGACTGGATACAAGGTTTATCTAAAATATTGCATGGTTGGATAGAAAACAACTACAGCATAAGTTGTTAGAAGGGATTTATGTTGTTAGGCAGTATTTCTTAGATCTGTTGTACATTGTTATACATTCATCACCACAACCTCAAACTGACTGTCCTACCGATCCTTGAATTCAGCGATGTCATTTACAAAATAGCCTCCAACCCTCCAATCAGCAAACTGGATGGAGTCTATCACAGTGCCATCTGTTTTGTCACCAAAGCCCCATATATTATCCACCACTGCGACCTGTATGCTCTCATTGGCTGGCCCTCACTACATATTTGTTGCCAAACCCACTGGCTCCAGGTCATCTATAAGTCTTTGCTAGGTAAAGCCCCGCCTTAGCTCACTGGTCACCATAGCAACACCCTCCCGTAGCACGCGCTCCAGCAGGTACGTATATTTCACTGGTCGTCCCCAAAGCCAACTCCTCCTTTGGCTGCCTTTCCTTTCAGTTCTCTGCTGCCAATGACTGGAATGATTTACAAAAATCACTGAAGCTGGAGTCTTATATCTCCCTCTCTAACTTTAAGCACCAGCTGTCAGAGCAGCTTACCGATCACTGTAACTGTACACAGCCAATCTGTAAATAGCACACCCAACTACCTCATCCCCATATTGTTATTTATATTTGCTTATTTGCACCCCAGTATCTCTACTTGCACATCATCATCTGCACATCTATCACCCAAGTGTTGATGCTAAATTTTAATTATTTCACCACTATGGCCTATTTATTGCCTTACCTGCCTAATCTTACTACATTTGCACACACTGTATATAGATGTTTCTATTGTGCTATTGACTGTACGTTTGTTTATCCCATGTGTAACTCTGTGTTGTTTTTTTGTTCTCAACTGGCCTACCTGGTTAAATAAAGGTGAAATAAAATAAATAAATGAAAATACATTGGCGGAAATATAAACATGTTCTACTTCTTTGCAGTTGGATGAGATGGGTTCCTTCTATCAACTGAGGTGTTCTGTGTCCCAAATGGCACCCTATTCCCTACATGGAGCACTGTGGGCCCTGGTTAGCAGTATGGGCCCTGATCAAAAGTAGTGCACTATAAAGGGATTAGGGTGCCATTTGGGATGCAATCCTGGTCTCATTAGGAGTGTGTTTTGGCATTGAGATGAATGCATTGGCTGGCTGATTGATTGATCATCCTGTTGGTCTAGACTGCCAACATCACACCCGTTCTTCAGAATCAGGTCAAACACAAAGACACCGTAGGAAAATAAAAAACTCCCATCTACACTACATGACCAAAAGTATGTGGACACCGTGTTGTCGAACATCTCATTGCAAAATTATTATTGGTCCCCTTTGCTGCTATAACAGCCTCCGCTCTTCTGGGAAGGTTTTCCGCTAGATGTTGGAACATTGCTGTGGGGACTTCCATTCATCTACAAGGGCATTAATGAGGTCGGGCACTGATGTTGGGTGATTAGGCCTGGGTCGCAGTCTCGTTTTAATTCATCCCAAAGGTGTCCGATGGGGTTGTAGTCAGGGCTCTGTGCAGGCCAGTTAAGTTCTTGACAAACCATTTCTGTGTGGACCTCGCTTTGTGCATGGGGGCATTGTCATGCTGAAACAGGAAAGGGCCTTCCCCCAAACCGCTGCCACAAAGTTGGAACCTCAGATTCATCTAGAATGTCATTGTATGCTGTAGCTTTAAGATTTCCCTTCACTGGAACCAAAGGGGACTAGCCCGAACCATGAAAAACAGCCCCAGACCATTATTCCTCCTCCACCAAACTTTACAGTTGGCACTATGCATTGGGGCAGGTAGCGTTCTCCTGGCATATGCCAAACCCAGATTCGTCCATTGGACTGCCAGATGGTGAAGCGTGATTCATCACTCCAGAGAATGCGTTTACATTGCTCCAGAGTCCAATGGCGGCGAGCTTTACACCACTCAAGCCGATGCTTGGCATTGCTCATGGTGATCTTAGGCTTGTGTGCGGCTGCTCGGCCATGGAAAACCATTTTATGAAGCTCCCGACGAACATTTGTGCTGATGTTACTTCTAGAGGCAGTTTGGAACTCGGTAGTGAGTGGCCTACCACTTGTGTGGCCTACCACTTTGCGGCTGAGCCGTTGTTGCTCCCAGACGTTTCTACTTCACAACAACAGCACTTACATTTGACCCGGGCAGCTCTAGCGCGGCAAAAATGTTAAGAACTGACTTGTTGGAAAGGTGACATTGCTACGACGGTTCCACGTTGTAAGTCACTAAGCTCTTCAGTAAGGCCATTCTACTGTTTGTCTGTGGAGGTTGCATGGCTGTGTGCTTGATTCGATACCCCGGTCAGCACCGGGTGTGGCTGAAATACCCGAATCCAGTCATTTGAAGGGGTATCCACATCTTTTTTATATATATATATATATATATATACACATATAGTGTACGACTTCCGTTGCATCCACTTCTCTCTCTCTCCATTGGTTGCTTAGAGCTTGGGGATGTTTGGTTAGAAGTTTACAATACATTAGTCTCCCCCTCCTGTGTCATTTTATTTCACATGACTCTCTTCCTGTTTGTCATTGCTGGGGATCATGGGCCATTGCGTCAGTGGAAAGGACCCTGTATGGAGCACAGCATGACAATGACAAACAAATGTGGTCATTATCTGATGGGGTTAAACTGACGTTACCTCCAGGAGGGAGACATCTTATCCTTGTCGGGGAGGAGAACACACACACACACACACACACACAGACACACATGGGTGCACACACTGTCTGTGGGAAGAGAAGAAGCCTTGCTGTGAGAGAACAGCCACATCCCATTCCTCTTTACTGCACAATAACCGTCCCAGCCTGGCTCTCCAGGAGATGGAGGGAGAGAGAATGAGAGAGAGAGGACATGTCTCTGAGTTTGCCACCCACATTTGTTAAACTGTCTGTGCAGAGAAGAGGAGAGAGAAGTGACGGCCCTACAGTGCCCCCCTCTGGTTGTCCTGTCACTTTCTCTCTCTTTTCGCGCTTCTCTCTCGCCACCCCCTTCTCTCTCTCTTCTCTCTCTCTACCCCCCTCTCTCACTACCCACTCTTTCTCTCTACCCCTCCTCTCTCTCTTCTCTCTCTCTACCCCCCTCTTTCTCTCTACCCCTCCTCTCTCTCTTCTCTCTCTCTACCCCACCCCCTCTCTCTCTTCTCTCTCGCTACCCACTCTTTCTCTCTACCCCTTCTCTCTCTCTTCTCTCTCTCTACCCCTCCTCTCTCTTCTCTCTCTCTACCCCTCCTCTCTCTCTTCTCTCTCGCTACCCACTCTTTCTCTCTACCCCCTCTCTCTCTTCTCTCTCGCTACCCCTTCTTTCTCTCTACCCCTCCTCTCTCTCTCTTCTCTCTCGCTACCCCCTCTTTCTCTCTACCCCCCTCTCTCTCTTGTCTCTCGCTACCCCCTGTTTCTCTCTACCCCTCCTCTCTTCTCTCTCGCTACCCCTTCTTTCTCTCTACCCCTCTTCTCTCTCGCTACCCCCTCTTTCTCTCTACCCCTCCTCTCTTCTCTCTCGCTACCCCTTCTTTCTCTCTACCCCTCTTCTCTCTCGCTACCCCCTCTTTCTCTCTACCCCTCCTCTCTTCTCTCTCGCTACCCCTTCTTTCTCTCTACCCCTCTTCTCTCTCGCTACCCCCTCTTTCTCTTTACCCCTCCTCTCTCTTCTCTCTCGCTACCCCCTCTTTCTCGCTACCCCCTCTCTCTTCTCTCTCGCTACCCCATCTTTCTCTCTACCCCCTCTCTCTTCTCTCTCGCTACCCCTTCTTTCTCTCTACCCCTCCTCTCTTCTCTCTCGCTACCCCCTCTTTCTCTCTACCCCTCCTCTCTTCTCTCTCGCTACCCCTTCTTTCTCTCTACCCCTCTTCTCTCTCGCTACCCCTTCTTTCTCTCTACCCCTCTTCTCTCTCACTACCCCCTCTTCCTCTCTACCCCTCCTCTCTCTTCTCTCTCGCTACCCCCTCTTTCTCGCTACCCCTCTTCCTCTTCTCTCTCGCTACCCCCTCTTTCTCTCTACCCCCTCTCTCTTCTCTCTCGCTACCCCCTCTTTCTCTCTACCCCCTCTCTCTTCTGTCTCGCTAACCCCTCTTTCTCTCTACCCCCTCTCTCTTCTCTCTCGCTACCCCCTCTTTCTCTCTACCCCCTCTCTCTTCTCTCTCGCTACCCCTTCTTTCTCTCTACCCCTCCTCTCTTCTCTCTCGCTACCCCCTCTTTCTCTCTACCCCTCCTCTCTTCTCTCTCGCTACCCCTTCTTTCTCTCTACCCCTCTTCTCTCTCGCTACCCCTTCTTTCTCTCTACCCCTCTTCTCTCTCACTACCCCCCTCTTTCTCTCTACCCCTCCTCTCTCTTCTCTCTCGCTACCCCCTCTTTCTCGCTACCCCCTCTTCCTCTTCTCTCTCGCTACCCCCTCTTTCTCTCTACCCCCTCTCTCTTCTCTCTCGCTACCCCCTCTTTCTCTCTACCCCCTCTCTCTTCTGTCTCGCTAACCCCTCTTTCTCTCTACCCCCCTCTCTTTCTCTCGCTACCCCCTCTTTCTCTCTACCCCCTCTCTCTTCTCTCTCGCTACCCCTCTTTCTCTCTACCCACCCTTTCTTCTCTCCCTACCCCCTCTTTCTCTCTACCCACCCCTCTCTCTTCTCTCTCGCTACCTCCTCTTTCTCTCTACCCACCCCTCTCTCTTCTCTCTCGCTACCCCTCTTTCTCTCTATCCCCCTCTCTCTCTTCTCTCTCGCTACCCCCTCTTTCTCTCTACCCACCCCTCTCTCTTCTCTCTCGCTACCCCCTCTTTCTCTCTATCCCCCTCTCTCTCTTCTCTCTCGCTACCCACTCTTTCTCTCTCTTACATGTCTCCCACTTATACTCTCGACCCTCTCTCCTCACTCTATCCCATTATTTTCTCTCCTTTCTTACCCTGTCTCTCGACCTCTCTCTACAGTCCTTCCTTCTCCCTCTCTCTACAGTCTCTCCCCCTCCGTCTCTCTCTCCCTCGCTCTATAGTCTTTCCTCCTCCATCTCTCTACAGTCTCTCCGCCTCCGTCTATCTCATCCCTCTCTCTACAGTCTTTCCTTCTCCCTCTCTCTACAGTCTCTCCGCCTCCGTCTATCTCATCCCTCTCTCTACAGTCTTTCCTTCTCCCTCTCTCTACAGTCTCTCCTCCTCCATCTCTCTCTCTCTCTCTCTCTCTCTCTCTCTATAGTCTCTCCCCCTCCGTCTCTCTCTCCCTCTCTCTACAGTCTTTCCTCCTCCATCTCTCTACAGTCTCTCCCCCTCCGTCTCTCTCTCCCTCGCTCTATAGTCTTTCCTCCTCCATCTCTCTACAGTCTCTCCCCCTCAATCTCTCTCTCCCTCTCTCTACAGTCTCTCCCCCTCCATCTCTCTCTCTCTCTCTATAGTCTTTCCTCCTCCATCTCTCTACAGTCTCTCCCCCTCAATCTCTCTCTCCCTCTCTCTACAGTCTCTCCCCCCCTCCTCTCTCTCTCTCTCTATAGTCTTTCCTTCTCCATCTCTCTACAGTCTCTCCCCCTCCGTCTCTCTCTCCCTCTCTCTACAGTCTCTCCCCCTCCATCTCTCCATCTCCCTCTCTCCACAGTCTTCCCCCTCCATTTCTCCATATCCCTCTCTCTACAGTCTCTCCCCCTCCGTCTCTCTCTCCCTCTCTCTAGTCTTTCCTTCTCCCTCTCTCTAGTCTCTCCCCCTCCGTCTCTCTCTCCCTCTCTCTACAGTCTTTCGTTCTCCCTCTCTCTACAGTCTTTCCCCCTCCATCTCTCTCTCTCCCTCTCTCTACAGTCTCTCCCCCTCCGTCTCTCTCTCCCTCTCTCTATAGTCTTTAATCCTCCATCTCTCTACAGTCTCTCCCCCTCAATCTCTCTCTCCCTCTCTCTACAGTCTTTCCTTCTCCCTCTCTCTAGTCTCTCCCCCTCCGTCTCTCTCTCCCTCTCTCTACAGTCTTTCGTTCTCCCTCTCTCTACAGTCTTTCCCCCTCCATCTCTCTCTCCCTCTCTCTACAGTCTTTCGTTCTCCCTCTCTCTACAGTCTCTCCCCCTCCATCTCTCTCTCTCTCTCTATAGACTTTCCTCCTCCATCTCTCTACAGTCTCTCCCCCTCAATCTCTCTCTCCCTCTCTCTACAGTCTCTCCCCCTCCGTCTCTCTCTCCCTCTCTCTATAGTCTTTCCTCCTCCATCTCTCTACAGTCTCTCCCCCTCCATCTCTCTCTCCCTCTCTCTACAGTCTCTCCCCCTCTATCTCTCTCTCCCTCTCTCTACAGTCTCTCCACCTCCATCTCTCTCTCCCTCTCTCTATAGTCTGTCCCCCTCCGTCTCTCTCTCCCTCTCTCTACAGTCTTTCCTCCTCCATCTCTCTACAGTCTCTCCCCCTCCGTCTCTCTCTCCCTCTCTCTACAGTCTCTCCCCCTCCATCTCTCTCTCTCTCTCTATAGTCTTTCCTCCTAATCTCTCTACAGTCTCTCTCCCCCTCCATCTCTCTCTCCCTCTCTCTACAGTCTCCCCCTCCATCTCTCTCTCTCTATAGTCTTTCCTCCTCCATCTCTCTACAGTCTCTCCCCCTCCATCTCTCTCTCCCTCTCTCTACAGTCTCCCCCTCCATCTCTCTCTCCCTCTCTCTACAGTCTCTCCCCTCCATCTCTCTCTCTCTCTCTCTATAGTCTTTCCTCCTAAATCTCTCTACAGTCTCTCCCCCTCCATCTCTCTCTCCCTCTCTCTACAGTCTCCCCCTCCATCTCTCTCTCTCTATAGTCTTTCCTCCTCCATCTCTCTACAGTCTCTCCCCCTCCATCTCTCTCTCCCTCTCTCTACAGTCTCCCCCTCCATCTCTCTCTCCCTCTCTCTACAGTCTCTCCCCCTCCGTCTCTCTCCCTCTCTCTATAGTCTTTCCTCCTCTATCTCTCTACAGTCTGTCCCCCTCCGTCTCTCTCTCCCTCTCTCTACAGTCTCTCCCGCTCCGTCTCTCTCTCTCTCTCTCTATAGTCTTTCCTCCTCCATCTCTCTACAGTCTCTCCCCCTCTATCTCTCTCTCCCTCTCTCTACAGTCTCTCCCCCTCCGTCTCTCTCTCCCTCTCTCTACAGTCTTTCGTTCTCCCTCTCTCTACATTCTTTCCTTCTCTCTCTCTCTACAGTCTCTCCTCCTCCATCTCTCTCTCTCTCTATAGTCTCTCCCCCTCCGTCTCTCTCTCCCTCTCTCTATAGTCTTTCCTCCTCCATCTCTCTACAGTCTCTCCCCCTCCATCTCTCTCTCTCTCCTTATAGTCTCCCCCCGTCTCTCTCTCCCTCTCTCTACAGTCTCTCCCCCTCCATCTCTCTCTCCCTCTCTCTACAGTCTCTCCCCCTCCTCCTCTCTCTCTCTCTCTCTCTCTCTCTCTCTCTCTCTCTCTATAGTCTTTCCTCCTCCATCTCTCTACAGTCTTTCCCCCTCCGTCTCTCTCTCCCGCTCTCTACAGTCTCTCCCCCTCCGTCTCTCTCCCTCTCTCTACAGTCTCTCCCCCTCCGTCTCTCTCCCTCTCTCTACAGTCTCTCCCCCTCCGTCTCTCTCCCTCTCTCTACAGTCTCTCCCCCTCAGTCTCTCTCTCCCTCTCTCTATAGTCTTTCCTCCTCCATCTCTCTACAGTCTCTCCCCCTCCGTCTCTCTCTCCCTCTCTCTACAGTCTCTCCCCCTCCGTCTCTCTCTCTCTCTCTCTCTATAGTCTTTCCTCCTCCATCTCTCTACAGTCTCTCCCCCTCCGTCTCTCTCCCCTCTCTCTCTCTACAGTCTCTCCCCCTCCGTCTCTCTCTCCCTCTCTCTACAGTCTCTCCCCCTCCGTCTCTCTCTCCCTCTCTCTACAGTCTCTCCCCCTCCGTCTCTCTCTCCCTCTCTCTATAGTCTTTCCTCCTAAATCTCTCTACAGTCTCTCCCCCTCCGTCTCTCTCTCCCTCTCTCTACAGTCTCTCTCCCCCTCCGTCTCTCACCCTCCATCTCTCTCTCCCTCTCTCTACAGTCTCTCCCCCTCCGTCTCTCTCTCCCTCTCTCTACAGTCTCTCCCCCTCCGTCTCTCTCTACAGTCTCTCCCCCTCCTCTCTCTCTCTACAGTCTCTCCTCCATCCCTCCGTCTCTCTCCATCCCTCTCTCTACAGTCTCTCCCCCTCCGTCTTTCTCTCTCCCTCTCTCTACAGTCTCTCACCCTCCGTCTCTCTCTCCCTCTCTCTACAGTCTCTCACCCTCCGTCTTTCTCTCTCCCTCTCTCTACAGTCTCTCACCCTCCGTCTCTCTCTCCCTCTCTCTACAGTCTCTCCCCTGTATCCCTCTCTCCCGCTCTCTATAGTCTTTCCTCCTCCATCTCTCTACAGTCTCTCCCCCTCCATCTCTCTCCCTCTCTCCAGTCTTTCCCCCTCCATCTCTCCATCTCCCTCTCTCTAGTCTTTCCCCTCCATCTCCCTCTCTCTTCAGTCTTTCCCCCTCCATCTCTCTAGTCTTTCCCCCTCCATCTCCCTCTCTCTCCAGTCTTTCCCCCTCCATCTCCCCCTCCATCTCCCTCTCGCTACAGTCTTTCCCCCTCCATCTCTCCATCTCCCTCTCGCTACAGTCTTTCCCCCTCCATCTCCCTCTCGCTACAGTCTTTCTCCCTCCATCTCTCCATCTCACTCTCTCTACAGTCTTTCTCCCTCCCTCCATAGTCTTTCCCCCTCCATCTCTCTCTCCACCTCTCCAGTCTTTCTCCCTCTCTCCCTCTCTCCACTCTTTCACCCTCCATCTCTCTCCCTCTCTCCAGTCTTTCACCCTCCATCTCTCCACAGTCTCTCCCCCTCCATCTCTCTCTCCCTCTCTCCACAGTCTCTCCCCCTCCATCTCTCTCCCTCTCTCCACAGTCTTTCCCCCTCCATCTCTCTCCCTCTCTCCACAGTCTTTCCCCTTCCATCTCTCCATCTCCCTCTCTCTCCAGTCTTTCCCTCTCCATCTCCCTCTCTCCCTCTATCTACAGTCTTTCCGCCTCCGTCTCTCTCTCCCACTCGCTACAGTCTTCCCCCTTCCATCTCTCCATCTCCCTCTCTCTCCAGTCTTTCCCCCTCCATCTCTCCATCTCACTCTCTCTAGTCTTTCCCCCTCCATCTCCCTCTCTCTTCAGTCTTTCCACCTCCATCTCTCCATCTCCCTCTCGCTACAGTCTTTCCCCCTCCATCTCTCCATCTCCCTCTCGCTACAGTCTTTCCCCCTCCATCTCCCTCTCGCTACAGTCTTTCTCCATCTCACTCTCTCTACAGTCTTTCTCCCTCTCTCCCTCTCTCCACTCTTTTACCCTCCATCTCCCTCTCTCCCTCTCTCCAGTCTTTCACCCTCCATCTCTCTCCCTCTCTCCAGTCTTTCACCCTCCATCTCTCCACAGTCTCTCCCCCTCCATCTCTCTCTCCCTCTCTCCACAGTCTCTCCCCCTCCATCTCTCTCCCTCTCTCCACAACCTCTCCCCCTCCATCTCTCTCCCTCTCTCCACAGTCTTTCCCACTCTGTCTCTCTCTCCCTCTCTCCACAGTCTTCCCCCTCCATCTCTCCATCTCCCTCTCTCTACAGTCTTCCCCCTCCATCTCTCCATCTCCCTCTCTCTACAGTCTTCCCCCTCCATCTCTCCATCTCCCTCTCTCTACAGTCTTTCCCCCTCCATCTCCCTCTCTCCACAGTCTTTCCCCCTCCATCTCTCCATCTCCCTCTCTCTACAGTCTTCCCCCTCCATCTCTCCATCTCCCTCTCTCTACAGTCTTTCCCCCTCCATCTCTCCATCTCCCTCTCTCTACAGTCTTTCCATCTCCCTCTCTCCACAGTCTTTCCCCCTCTCTCTCTGGCTTTATCATACGCCTGGAGCCGTAACTTTGAACACATTAAAATGAGCACACAGAACATCCAGATCCACTAAGACACTGCTCCTGTTGGAGTGTGGACACAGCATGGAATGATAACACTAGCTAGGTGTGATGGAGTGTGGACACAGCATGGAATGATAACACTAACTAAGTGTGTTGGAGTGTGGACACAGCATGGAATGATAACACTAGCTAGGTGTGTTGGGGTGTGAACACAGCATGGAATGATAACACTAACTAAGTGTGTTGGAGTGTGGACACAGCATGGAATGATAACACTAGCTAGGTGTGATGGAGTGTGGACACAGCATGGAATGATAACACTAACTAAGTGTGTTGGAGTGTGGACACAGCATGGAATGATAACACTAACTAAGTGTGTTGGAGTGTGGACACAGCATGGAATGATAACACTAGCTAGGTGTGATGGAGTGTGGACACAGCATGGAATGATAACACTAACTAAGTGTGTTGGAGTGTGGACACAGCATGGAATGATAACACTAGCTAGGTGTGTTGGAGTGTGCATGGAATGATAACACTAGCTAGGTGTGTTGGAGTGTGGAATGATAACACAGCATGGACACAGCATGGAATGATAACACTAGCTAGGTGTGTTGTGGTGTGATCACAGCATGGAATGATAACACTAGCTAAGTGTGTTGGAGTGTGGACACAGCATGGAATGATAACACTAGCTAGGTGTGTTTGTGTGGACACAGCATGGAATGATAACACTAGCTAGGTGTGTTGGAGTGTGGAATGATAACACTAGCTAGGTGTGTTGGAGTGTGGAATGATAACACTAGCTAGGTGTGTTGGAGTGTGGAATGATAACACTAGCTAGGTGTGTTGGGGTGTGGACACAGCATGGAATGATAACACTAGCTAGGTGTGTTGGAGTGTGAACACAGCATGGAATGATAACACTAGCTAGGTGTGTTGGAGTGTGGACACAGCATGGAATGATAACACTAGCTAGGTGTGTTGGAGTGTGAACACAGCATGGAATGATAACACTAGCTAGGTGTGTTGGAGTGTGGACACAGCATGGAATGATAACACTAGCTAGGTGTGTTGGAGTGTGAACACAGCATGGAATGATAACACTAGCTAGGTGTGTTGGAGTGTGAACACAGCATGGAATGATAACACTAGCTAGGTGTGTTGGAGTGTGACACAGCATGGAATGATAACACTAGCTAGGTGTGTTGGAGTGTGAACACAGCATGGAATGATAACACTAGCTAGGTGTGTTGGAGTGTGAACACAGCATGGAATGATAACACTAGCTAGGTGTGTTGGAGTGTGAAGACAGCATGGAATGATAACACTAGCTAGGTGTGTTGGAGTGTGGACACAGCATGGAATGATAACACTAGCTAGGTGTGTTGGAGTGTGGACACAGCATGGAATGATAACACTAACTAAGTGTGTTGGAGTGTGGACACAGCATGGAATGATAACACTAGCTAGGTGTGTTGGAGTGTGGACACAGCATGGAATGATAACACTAGCTAGGTGTGTTGGAGTGTGAACACAGCATGGAATGATAACACTAGCTAGGTGTGTTGGGGTGTGAACACAGCATGGAATGATAACACTAGCTAGGTGTGTTGGAGTGTGGAATGATAACACTAGCTAGGTGTGTTGGAGTGTGAACACAGCATGGAATGATAACACTAGCTAGGTGTGTTGGAGTGTGAACACAGCATGGAATGATAACACTAGCTAGGTGTCCATCCAATTGGCAACAGACTTTCATGCGAATATTCTGCAATCTGCAAATGTTCCTGCCAGTGTTGTGTTTTCACTAAACAGACTTGTTGTGGGTGAAAATCATAGCATGATGATGATGCACACAAAATGTACTTTTTTTTCGCTTTAGTTTTTATACACCGAATCGAACATCCGAAGTTCAATGTGTTTCCCTCGCATTTTCAACTCGTTTAGTCACAAAAACTGTTGCGTTAAACACACACACAGGCACGGACGCACAGTGTTGGAATGATAAGACTTCTGTTGGTACACTGCATACCCTCTGGGACTGTAAACAGGTGGGTTTGTTGGAACAGCAATGTCTTTCCTCAGCTGCTGTGGTGCTGATATTTGACCTTTCACCTGCATGCATGTCGACAGGGACACAGCACAGAAATGTCCCAATCTGTGATTGTATGGAGAGACTGAAGGATTTTCTCTCTTTCTGACTAACACGCCACAGCACGGAGTCCCTTCTGCACTCATTATATCTGTTCTTGTTGGCATTTGCCGCCCCTACAGTCCTTAGTATCTACCTTCCCATTGACATTCAGAGAGTCCAAGACGAAAGCCACCATCTCTCTCCCTGCTTGTTATTGCAGATGGTGTTCAGATGTCAACACCCTCTGCAGCCTGGTTAACGGAGGAGAGATGGGTGGCATATACTATCATACACCAGCATACAGCGCTGACCTACTCCTTTCATAGACCATTGACCACACTCATGTATTCCCTATGTGTGTGTGTGTGTGTGTGTGTGTGTGTGTGTGGAGGGGCTAGGTGTACTGGTCCAAAGAGGCTGCTGACGACAGGTAATATTGTCATTGATCATCACAGCGGTCCCCGAAGGGTAGTCTGTCTGACTGTCGTCAGTGCCCAGAAAGCCAGAAGACTCTCTCCATGTCACCTTAGCAAGTCAAATATCCATCTCGGCTGTCTCCCCTTGCCCTACAACCAGTCAATCAATCAATCAAATGTATTTATATCAGCAGATGTCACAAAGTGCTGTACAGAAACTGAGCCTGAAACCCCAAACAGCAAGCAATGCAGGTGTAGAAGGAAAATAAATAGCTCTGTGTGCCCCCCTCCCCTTCACTACAGATATCATTACACCTTGGGTGCATTGATGTGGTTGAAATGCTAAAGACTACTGCAGATAGAAATAGGTTGTGTAGAACAGACATCATTCTCTCATGTGGAACAGAGAGTCTCATCAGGTCTCTACACTACTTCTATCCTCCGTGTTCTCCAATGCCGCATTCTCCTGAAGGCAACCCACCTCTCCCTCTGTGAGCCAGGTATGCACGCCTAACCTGCTCTTATTTCAGTTACAGCCAGTGAGATGCTTCCCCCTGAAACTCATCCACCTATGAAACGCATCCATTCTCCACCATCTAACCCCAGCCCATAGAGATGGAAAGAGGTCTAAACCTTGTATCTGTGCCATTATGCCGTTTGTGACATGGTCAACGCCATTGAGGCTTTCTCCATTTTTAAGTAGTCCATTTTCTTCTTCTTTTGTGTTTTGAAAAAAAAGTGTAAAGCTAATATTGGGGATTTACCACCATCTGCAGTGCTGGAGTCCTGAACTAAATCATTATTCATGTATTTCATGTGGCCACTAGATTGCGGTGATATGTCTTAAAACCATTTAAAACCATAGCGCCCAATTTGAAGAGGAAGACAATGCTCTGACCATTGGCTAATCACTCCCATCCCATAGGAATCCCCACCCAGTTGACTACTTTAAAATGGTTGACTACTTTAAAAGTCCTCAATGGCAAGGCCCATTCAAAAAAACGGGTCATATCTAAGTTGAGTCCTATCTTTGCCCCAGTCCAACCACAAGTCCTCCTTTTCATTTGAACTTAACAGAATAATTGAAATAAGCAAAGCAATCAACGTAGGTCCAGCCTTCAATTAAAGATCCTCTTAAATGTATGATTGAACAAAAACAGCAAAACACTTTGTTCCACAGAAGCAGAGCAATCATTCACCTCACGTCTCCTACACGGCATGCTAAAGAAACATTTCCTTCCGGGGAGAGGAGAGTGTCGGCAGTGTGTGTGTGTTCAGGGCAGTGTCTGCGGGGAAGCCAGCAGGCCTGTGCTGATGATTTCCTGCCGCTGACAGTCGGATTCTCACACTCCCGGGCTGTGAAGTCAAACACGGCCCGCTGAGTCAGGATCCATCCTCTCAAAGGTTACGTTGTGCGTCAGGCAAACAGGAGGCTGCGTGTGTGTCCCAAATGGCGTCCTATTCCCCATTTAGTGCACTACCTTTTGACCAGGGTATAACTACAGGAGAAACGGTGCCATTTGGGACGCGGGCTTCCTGTTACCGCCACTCCTCATGAGGCCTAGGCCGGGCCGCAAACCACCAGCCAATCTAGGCAGCACTGGTCCAGGAGACGCATGTCTATGTATGATCACACACACACACACAAACCCCAGCGGGCGTCCACAGCAGCATATGTTTGAGTAAGCACTGCTTTTGGGGGAGGACATAGTGTTGCAACTACCTATCTATCAAACATAACCCTTATCCTCTTTTCTTTTCATAGATTTTTTTTTGACCTTTATTTCTTATTTTGTTTGTGTAAGACAAAAATCAAACCATTCCACCTGGTGGCAGACAAACAACAAATTCATACAACAAAAGACAAAGGGGGGGGGCCCTGAGTGAAACAGTTTGGGAAACACTAGACTATACCTGTGATTTTCTGACAGCCACTCTGGTGGTCACCCAGGTAATGAGGTCAATTTGTCTAGGTCCGGTCAGAATGGAAGAGGAGAAGTGAGAGGGTTCACTCCCGTCAAACTCTGTCCGCGATAAGCAGAACGATAAGCAGACCGTCTGCTTTTCCACCTTCGGGACAACGAAAGGCAGTGATAAGAAAGTAAATGTCAGCCTCAAATAAGATGTTTGTATCGAGGTTAGGGGAGACGGGAACGTTGATTTGAACATGAGTAGATGTAGATGTGTGTATCGAGGTTAGGGGAGACTGGAACGTTGATTTGAACATGAGTAGATGTAGATGTTTGTATCGAGGTTAGGGGAGACGGGAACGTTGATTTGAACATGAGTAGATGTTTTTATCGAGGTTAGGGGAGACGGGAACGTTGATTTGAACATGAGTAGATGTAGATGTTTGTATCGAGGTTAGGGAGACGGGAACGTTGATTTGAACATGAGTAGATGTAGATGTTTGTATCGAGGTTAGGGGGAGACTGGAACGTTGATTTGAACATGAGTAGATGTAGATTTTTGTAGATCGAGGTTAGGGAGACTGGAACGTTGATTTGAACATGAGTAGAGATGTTTGTATCGAGGTTAGGGGAGACAGGAACGTTGATTTGAACATGAGTAGATGTAGATGTTTGAACATGAGTAGATGTAGATGTTTGTATCGAGGTTAGGGAGACTGGAACGTTGATTTGAACATGAGTAGATGTCGATGTTTGTACGTTGATTTGAACGAGATGTTAGGGGAGACAGGAACGTTGATTTGAACATGAGTAGATGTAGATGTTTGTATCGAGGTTAGGGAGACTGGAACGTTGATTTGAACATGAGTAGATGTAGATGTTTGTATCGAGGTTAGGGGAGACTGGAACGTTGATTTGAACATGAGTAGATGTAGATGTGTGTATCGAGGTTAGGGAGACAGGAACGTTGATTTAGAGTAGATGTGTGTATCGAGGTTAGGGGAGACGGGAACGTTGATTTGAACATGAGCCAAATGTAGATGTTTGTATCGAGGTTAGGGGAGACTGGAACGTTGATTTGAACATGATGTAGATGTTTGTATCGAGGTTAGGGAGACTGGAACGTTGATTTGAACATGAGTAGATGTAGATGTTTGTATCGAGGTTGATTTGAACATGAGTAGATGTAGATGTTTGTATCGAGGTTAGGGGAGACAGGAACGTTGATTTGAACATGAGTAGATGTAGATGTAGGGGAGTGTATTTGAACGAGGTTAGATGTATGGGATACAGGAACGTTGATTTGAACATGAGTAGATGTAGATGTATCGAGGTTAGGGAGACAGGTAGATAGATGTGTATCGAGGTTAGGGGAGACTGGAACGTTGATTTGAACATGAGTAGATGTAGATGTTTGTATCGAGGTTAGGGGAGACAGGAACGTTGATTTGAACATGAGTAGATGTAGATGTTTGTATCGAGGTTAGGGGAGACTGGAACGTTGATTTGAACATGAGTAGATGTAGATGTATGTATCGAGGTTAGGGGAGACTGGAACGTTGATTTGAACATGAGTAGATGTAGATGTGTGTATCGAGGTTAGGGGAGACAGGAACGTTGATTTGAACATGAGTAGATGTAGATGTTTGTATCGAGGTTAGGGGAGACAGGAACGTTGATTTGAACATGAGTAGATGTATGTATCGAGGTTAGGGGAGACAGGAACGTTGATTTGAACATGAGTAGATGTAGATGTTTGTATCGAGGTTAGGGGAGACAGGAACGTTGATTTGAACATGAGTAGATGTGTGTATCGAGGTTAGGGGAGACAGGAACGTTGATTTGAACATGAGTAGATGTAGATGTTTGTATCGAGGTTAGGGGAGACAGGAACGTTGATTTGAACATGAGTAGATGTAGATGTTTGTATCGAGGTTAGGGGAGACTGGAACGTTGATTTGAACATGAGTAGATGTAGATGTTTGTATCGAGGTTAGGGAGACAGGAACGTAGATGATTTGAACATGAGTAGATGTAGATGTTTGTATCGAGGTTAGGGGAGACACGAACGTTGATTTGAACATGAGTAGATATAGATGTTTGTATCGAGGTTAGGGGAGACGGGGAACGTTGATTTGATTTTTGAAAGTAATGTACTTTCAAAAATGCGCTATTCAATACGTACCGGGGAAGTTCAGCGTTACAGCGTGATTGAAATTTAAAAGCAATGTTCCTGCTTTAGGGAGACTGCATCTCACGGTAAACGCTGCCTATGTCGGCTCAATTGGAAATGACCTTCACATTTCGATCACGCAATCTGTAATGCTTCAGCGATTAAATAGAGCCCTAAGGCAACGTTTCATCCACACTGCTGTTCCGTTCTGAGAGGAATACCCAGGGTATGAAAAGGACACGATACCCTGTTATTAAAACGCAGAGGAACAAAACTGAATATCCCTTGTTCAAATATATTTCATTGAATTGAGGCAGTAAAAGAAGTAAAAGAAAACTGGGGATAAAAATATAAGATCCTTTAAAGCCCAACTCAGCTGTCGTGACATATTCTACAGCCTTACACAAACATGTTGTAAAGGTTGTGTGTGAATTCAGAATGTATCAAAACTGTTATGGCTATTCACACGGGATAATGTCCCCATCTTCCGTTGGAGTGCAGAGTAATGAACTGCCTCTTAGAGAGACTTGCACCTTTTTTTGATTTTTAATATGGAGTACCGCATAGGCAGACAAAAGACGCTCCGTATCAGCACAGTGCAGTCCGTCTACTGGAATTCCCTAACGGGCTCTGGACACATTGTGATGCACGCAGATACACACACGCACGCACGCGCACACGCACGCGCAAGCAGTCACACGCGAACGCAGGCGCGCACACACAATCAAAACAATGTGGGAATGAATGATGCCCACACAACGGCGTGGTAATGAGAGCAAGAATCTATTCAGACAAGGGCCGTCAATGGAGACCTGGTGTGTGTGTGTGTGTGTGTGTGTGTCTGTGTAAGTGCGTGCATGTACGCTTCCATGCAAGTTTGCGTGTGTGTGTGTTTGTGCACTCAGGGCTGTGCTTGCGTGTGTGCATGTGTGAGGCCCTCAGTAGGGACCTGACATGGTACAGGGGCCAGGACCAGTAAGATTAGAACATAATGAATTGAGCTGGAGCCGAGACAGATGTTAATTACTGATGTGACCTTGCCAGGCATTCAGCTGTCCCCCGTTGCTGTGTGTGGGTGTGAGTTCGCACGTGCGTGTGTGCGTGTGAGGCGTATGCGTGAGTGTGTGCATGTGTATATTTGTGTATGCCTATTTCTTTGTACTTGTATGTACACTGCATCAGAAACCTTGAGCACTAGCTAAAGAGGCTCAGATGTTCACAATGCCCTGAAGTCACGTTTCATTACACAGGTCTGCTATACCCAGACAGACATTTCCCTTTGTCTCCTCGGCTGTGATGAGAATATAGTGGAGTCCATTCAATAGACTGGACATGGCTCTGAGAACAGAGAGGGGGTTCTGTACAGCACTCAGACAGCAAAACTGTGGGTTATTAAGTTGTTAGCACCTCTATATCTACCATCAGTCTTTTTTTCCCATGAATGTAATTGTTTGCATCATTTACAATTCTTCAGCCGTTCCAGAACCTGTGACCAAAAACAAGCTACATATGGACAGTACCAAAATAAATGACCTAATATGAATCGGTACATCGAAAATCTCTTCCCGACTATTTAGCAATCTATATGGCACAGCTGTCAATTTTGGGTCCTCAAATGAAACTGTTTTTTTATTTATTACACTTTTCTTTAACCAGTTTTAGTCTTTAATGCAGAGTCGACAGACAAGTTGCACTCTCCTGTTTCATTTTGGTGTTAATCAGTTGGTTGTCATTTTGAGTAGAGCAGACATTTCCATATATTTTTGCTAGCTGCATGTGTGACATACCTCCACCAGTCTTAAGATTATACAGTTTTGAAATATTTTTTCCAAAAATTTAGTTATTTTTCATCAATTACTATATTTTAGTTTAACCATAATATTTGTTGTAATATTTGTTGTCTTTTCTGGTGGATTAAACTTTCTTTGGCTTGTTTTAAAAATAGCGATATTTTGTAGAAGATTTCATTTTCAAGTTACCAAAAGTGAGAAGTTGTAATCTGAATAAAGGAAAAAGGCCATTCTTGAACATGGGTTGAGACGTTCTAAATCTGCTCGAGAACCAGTTTGGATTTAAGTACAACTTCTGTATGACTGAAGAGGTCTAATGAGAGGTCTAATGCTTTAATTATTCATCATTTCTGCCCTCCGAATTCATATTCATTATATACAGTGGGGCAAAAAAGTATTTAGTCAGCCACCAATTGTGCAAGTTCTCCCACTTAAAAAGATGAGAGAGGCCTGTAATTTTCATCATAGGTACACTTCAACTATGATAGACAAAATTAGAAAACAAAATCCAGAAAATCACATTAGGATTTTTTATGAATTTATTTGCAAATTATGGTGGAAAACAAGTATTTAATAATTAATAATGAAATCAGACCTTGTTGAGTATCTGATAATCAACCATTTTTATAGGAGTGGTTAAAACATGCTAATAACAGTCCTCTGAGTACATTAAAAAAAGTTAGGTAAAAACCTAAACTGGTATGTCATCCAGCCCTGGAGTTTTCCTGCACTTTCCTCCTCTGTAATTTGGTCTTGACATCAGTCTTTCTGGACAGCTGTTCATTTGACATTATTAATAGAAAAAAGAATCCTTAAAATTGACTGGTTAGTGGAGATGGAAGAGACTGACACTAAAACATGCTCAGAGTACTTTGCTTCCTCTTTCATATAGTTTGGTGAACCATGGGTGACTCCATTTCTAAAAAAAAAAGTTTCAATAAATTATTTTTGGTAGCATTTCTATTCTAAAGATAACGTATTTGGTGCATTCCATCCAGTTTGCATTATATTTAGAACATATTTTATATCTTTCTTGAATAAGTTCCTCCATTTCTTTTTGTTTTTCCTTCCTAATTTATTCTCTGCCTCTATGGTACAGCTTGTATTGCTGTCTATCTGTACTGTTAGTCCCTCTATTTCCTTTGTTAATAATATGAATCATTTTGACCCAAATTGCTTTTGTTTTAAAGATGAGTATTGAATTGCATGGCCTCTAAAAGGCACATTCAAAAGTGTCTCATACAATAAGGGGATCTGCTGTACCTATATTATGTTGGGAAACGTTCTAAGTGATTCTGTCCTAGTTAAAAACAAGTCTCCAATAAGCTTTGATAAAATGTCCAATATCCTTGCCCATGTGGAAGTTCTGTAAGAGTAATGCAAGAGTAATGTAACATTGGATCATTCAGAGATCCTCACTGAACTTCTGGAGAGAGTTTGCTGCACTGAAAGTAAAGGGGCTGAATAATTTTGCACGATATTTCAAAAAAGTTTGAAATATCCAATAAATGTCGTTCCACTTCATGATTGTGTCCCACTTGTTGTTGATTCTTCACAAAAAAATACAGTTTTATATCTTTATGTTTGAAGCCTGAAATGTGGCAAAAGGTCGCAAAGTTCAAGGGGGCCGAATACTTTCGCAAGGCACTGTATATGCCAATTATTTGATGTTCCGGTGGTCTATCATCAGACTTTGTCATCAGCCTCACCAACTCAAGCAACCGATGATACAAGTGCATTCAACCACACACATCAAGGACACACACACACACACACACACACACACACACACACACACACACACACACACACACACACACACACACACACACACCATGACAATAATTTACATGCTCGGTGGTAAGTAAAATTCTGTGTTTAATGTTACAGTACAATACTGTAACATGGCATGTATTATACTGTAAAAAATAAAGTAAATGCTATTGTAATCAGAATGAATGAATTCATTAATACGGTGCTGTATTCGAATGGAGTAGTATTCCAAAGCACCATCATTTACAGTGTATTGCAGTATGTTTTTTACTGTTGCTAATACGTAAAATTACCAAATAAATTACTGTTTTCCATTACAGTGTAGAGACAGACGTCAGAAGCAACATACACTGCATGCTTTACTAGGTAGCTGTCTGTGTACATTCACAGCAAGTAGATTTTAAACTTCCATTTCAACAATGATAGGCTCTCTTTAGGGACTGTATACATGCATAGACCCATATTTTGCATGGTCCTTTCTCTTGTGTTTTCCAACTAGGGTCCACTAGGATTGGAAGGAGCTTCGTACTGAACATGAGAGCTATTGATGGCAATATGCATGTACAGTAGTGATGACTACAGATGTATTTCTGCTCCGCTGCAGGTGCCCAGGCCCATTAGGAGAACAGGTGAGTCAGCTAAAACCTTGACCTGGTAACGATGAGTGGAGGAGAGTATAGGAGGGGAGGATGAGGAAAAAAGGGAGGAGGGGAGGAGTAGTGGGGGAGGAGGGCAAGAGAGGATCTGTTTCTCCAATGTGGAGAACAGTTGGTGTGTAGTGAATATCGTTGGGGGACAAACACACTGGCTAATTCCCAAATGGCACCCTATTCCCTATGTAGTACACTACTTTTGACCAGAGCCCTGGGCCCATAGTGCTTTAGTCAAAAGTAGTGCACTATATAAGGAATAGGGTCCCACATATACCTTCACCCTCCACTATCACAGCCAGAAGGCCACCAGATGTTCTCTTTACACTCATGTGGTCGGTGTCACTAAAGTACTGGGGAAGACTGGAGAGAAAATAAATATGGAATGGCATATCTGGGAGCTGGGAGATTAATTTGCCGGGTACGTCTGAGTGAACGTTGTGTGTGTGTGTGTGTGTGTGCGCGTGCTTGTATGTTGTGTGTGTGCGTGCGCTTGTGTGTGGGGAAAGAGAGGGGTACTGTAGTCACCCAACAGTTTATTAAGTCCCCCAACACACTCCTAAAATATAGTGGTACAACGCAGTGAAATGCAACTGCCATTTCTAATCTTATTTTTTATTTAATTACATTTATTGAACGACGATTACGCAATACAACAGCAGTAGTGTCGTACTTGTATACATTATGTACTATTATTATTACTACTGAAATGAACTGTCATTATTCTCATTGCATTCTACTATATTTACTGAAATGCTGTACCACTACACTGCTTTGGCAATATCTACAAATTGCAATTCATGCCAATAAAGCAATTTGAATTTGAGAGAGACGGAGAGAGATGGAGAGGGAGGGAGACGGAGTGAGGGTTTAATAGGTAAAACCACAGGAGGTTGGTGCACAATGCAGTACGCATACGGAGTCAGCTAACAACCCGTGACCACAGCGTAATTATAAACCATTTTGTAATTATGAATTGCTTTCGTAGCGGTGTTATGACCGCGACGCGCTAAGCTGCTCTTAGCTGCCTGCGGCGAAGATGACAAACAGCAACAGAGAGGAGAGGAAGAGAGAACCAGAGAAGAGGGAAGAGCGAGGGAAGAGCGAGGGAGAGGAAGAGAGAGAGAGAGAGAACCTTGTTGTTGAGCTTTACTATTTTACAAAGTGAATCCAACAGAGAAAGTCACTGTGATTCCCGTAGACAAAATCATTATGCTTTTAGCCCCCAAATGCTTTCTCATTTGGGAGCTCTGGGTGTAACAAACAATATCTAGTGTAAAGAAGAAATGGTGGGTGGGTGTTGGAGGACTACTGAGTGTGTCCCAGTCGAAGTGCCTGAATCTGGGCTTAGAGCAGAGTGGTGGCTGCCTCTCCCTGGCTCTGGTGGAATGAGATGTGACTGGGGCTGGATGGTGATTAATGTGGCGCTGAGTTTTGGAGGTGCGGGGCGCATGCCCGCGTGTGTTCTAGACTAGCAGGAGAAGATGAATCCAGAGGCAGACTGCCGGAGACAATCTGATTACTGTTCCCCTCACGCTTTTCATCTTCATTCTGCTCAGAGCTCACCATGGCAACCGGGAGAAAGACCCAACTGCTGCCAATAGTTAGACAGTCCCCTTATGGCCTCCTGTACTTCCAAGGATCAAGAGGAGGGTTGACGACACAACCTTACAACCCACAGTACTACCTGGCATCTAACTCTGCTCAACATTCTGTTCAACCTATTCGGATTTTGGCTCTACTTATACTATTGTGTGGTGATTACACGGGACAGAGGGGAGTCTAACAGCCAAAGACACAGACATTTAGACCGAAATGACCATCCTGGCAATCCTGGTCTATGGCGATCTAGTTTACAGGCTTGCCCCGCAACACGTTCCTCAATAAACTAGATGTAATTTATCACACTGCTATCTGCTTTGTTACCAGTGTCCCCTGCCACATTCGCCACTGTGACCTTTACACCCTGGTCAACTGGCCCTCGTTACGTACAAAACGTCCGACCCAGTGATCCCAGTTTAAGTCCCTCGTGGGCAAGTCCTAACTTTAGCAACCTGTGTTCACTCATTCCCTTCAGTTCCATACGCCCACCATTTCTTCCAGCTTCCCGCCGCCAACGACTGGAACGAGCCGCGAAAGACCCTCAGATTTGATACGTTCGTCCCCACTACACTCTTTCAAAAACATATTTCACGGAACTGCTATCTGAGGATCATTAAGTCTGCTGTGTTGCCTTGGACCTTTCTGCTCTGACCCACTGTATATTTCTTATTGTTGTGTATTTGATGAATATGTACCTTTCCTCTGTACAGTGTGTTTTGTGTATTTTCCGGTGTATGTGGTCCTGTTCACTGTTATGCAATGTTATGTAAATGAGTATTGGTTCTCGACGGACTTGTCTGGGTAAATTTAAGGTTAAATGACATAAATACATAAGCATAGCAAGGTAGAGCCATGTCTACACGCCAACCATACTCCACTCCTTACTCGTTAGGAGAGTTGGAAAGCGTCTAGGGATGTAGGTGTGTGTGGGAGTTAGTGGACAGACCAGAGAGAAGATGGCAAGGAGAGTGGGATGAGTAGAATATCACCAGTCTATCTTAGTGAATCATTATAGATGACGGGACTGAGATGTTAATCTTTATGTTCTGCCTTTTAATAGCTTAGCCTTAACAAAGGGACCAGCTCTTATTTGAAGACAAGACCCTATGGTTCTTTGATACTTTAAACCACTTTCTAAGTGTTTGAAAGCTCCGATTGTAGACCTCCGAAGCTGATTAGCCTTTATAACATACTGTCAGGTTGGTAATAGCTTCTGAAATGAGAACATGAAGCATTTTGTGAACTTGTCTTGAGGAGAGATTTGCTAAAGAGTTAACACACCTCCACACATAACTAATCCCTGTGTTTGCTCAGTGCGGGGGGCTGATGGAAGATGTTTTGACTGGGCTATTTCTAAACCATTTAAAGAACCATGCCCAGAGAGCATAGAAAAACCAAACCTTTCAGACGTGGAAACCACTACTGGTGAGCAGCAGGTACACACTTAGGTACATACTCATGCACTTACACGCTCAGGTACGCACAGCAGGTACACACTTAGGTACATACTCACGCACTTACACGCTCAGGTACGCACAGCAGGTAGGCGTCCACTTATGGACCACACAAGGGCACTGAACAGAGCGGGGAGTCAACCACAGTAAACTAAATCACCAGTGTTGTTTTTCTCTCACTTGTAGAAGAAGAAAGCTATTGCTTGAGCGGGAGACCGAGAGAGAGAGAGACCGAGAGAGAGACCGAGAGAGAGACAGAGAGAGAGAGAGAGAGAGAGAGAGAGAGAGAGAGAGAGAGAGAGACCGAGAGAGAGAGAGAGACCGAGAGAGACCGAGAGAGAGAGAGAGAGAGAGAGAGAGAGAGAACGAGAGAGAGAGAGAGAGACTGAGAGAGAGACTGAGAGAGAGACTGAGAGAGAGACTGAGAGAGAGACCGAGAGAGAGAACGAGAGAGAGAGACCGAGAGAGAGAGAGAGAGAGAGACCGAGAGAGAGAGAGAGACCGAGAGAGAGAGAGAGACCGAGAGAGAGAGAGAGACCGAGAGAGAGAGAGAGACCGAGAGAGAGAGAGAGACCGAGAGAGAGAGAGAGACCGAGAGAGAGAGAGAGACCGAGAGAGAGAGAGAGAGAACGAGAGAGAGAGAGAGAGAGAGAGAGACTGAGAGAGAGACCGAGAGAGAGAACGAGAGAGAGAGACCGAGAGAGAGAGAGAGACCGAGAGAGAGAGAGAGACCGAGAGAGAGAGAGAGACTGAGAGAGAGAGACTGAGAGAGAGAGAGAGAGAGAGAGAGAGACTGAGAGAGAGAGAGACTGAGAGAGAGAGAGAGAGAGAGACTGAGAGAGAGAGAGAGACTGAGAGACCGAGAGAGAACCGAGAGAGAGAGAGAGACCGAGAGAGAGAGAGAGAGAGAGAGAGAGAGAGAGAGAGAGAGAGAGAGAGAGAGAGAGAGAGACCGAGAGAGAGAGAGAGAGAGAACGAGAGAGAGAGAGAGAGACTGAGAGAGAGACTGAGAGAGAGAACGAGAGAGAGAGACCGAGAGAGAGAGAGAGAGAGACCGAGAGAGAGAGAGAGAGAGAGAGAGAGAGAGACCGTGAGAGAGAGAGAGAGAGAGAGACCGTGAGAGAGAGAGACCGTGAGAGAGAGAGACCGAGAGAGAGAGAGACCGAGAGAGAGAGAGAGAGAGAGAGAGAGAGAGAGAGACTGAGAGAGAGAGAGAGAGAGAGAGAGAGAGAGAGAGAGAGAGAGAGAGAGAGAGAGAGAGACTGAGAGAGACCGAGAGAGAGAGAGAGACCGAGAGAGACCGAGAGAGAGACCGAGAGAGAGACCGAGAGAGAGACCGAGAGAGAGACCGAGAGAGAGAGAGACTGAGAGAGAGAGAGACCGAGAGAGAGACCGAGAGAGGGAGAGACCGAGAGAGGGAGAGACCGAGAGACACAGAGAGAGAGAGAGACCGAGACAGACAGAGACAGACAGCCAGCCAGCCAGCCAGCCAGCCAGCCGTTTATTACATCTGGTACAGCGCAGTGAGATACAACTGCCATTAGACGGAAAGCGTTTTAGAAGGGTAACCTTGGTAACTGCTCTCAGGATAACAAGAACGTTTACAGTGTTACAGCTCCCATGAGCCTCAGTATGGGTTTGTGACCAGACATATAGGCGTCCATTGGTGGCCCTTATGCACACACACACTCTTGTAGTCCAACATGAGAGAGCTGCACTGACACGGGATGCTTTTTGCCCTCTGTTACTATGTGGACAGCAGTCAAGGATCAGGGACCTTCCTGTTTTTATTGGTCTCAGTACAGTACTCACTACCGTGTTCAGGGACTGCCACACAGTGGTCACCTGGGGTATTACAGATCGTACAGCACCCACAGAGTTCCAGCTAAACAGCTTGAAAAACTACAAGGAATCTAGTAAAAACCATTGAATTCACAAGAGTATAAAACAGCAAATTAAAAACATTGACAGGTCAGGGAATCAGCCTCAAAATCCTTTATCAGTGATTTAAAAACACCAATCGGGACATGTTCTTCCAGTTTAAAAGTATTTTGTCAGGTGTTCCAAGACGATGGCGCAGAGTACATAAAAGCCCTTTTACCAAATTCAGTTGGGACATTTGGAACAGTTAGCAGGATAAAGTCCAGCGAACGAAGAGACCCACCACATTTCTGAACAATAAGATTCTTCAACACCAGAAACAACAACTTTAAGGTGTGATTTATACATTTCATTTCTTGTGAATCGAGTATGTAGAAAAATATAGTAAAATATGATTTAGTCTCTTATATTCAAGTAAACCCAAACACAGTTTGCCATTTTCAATAGTTTCTTCTAAATCAAAAGGAGATGGTAATTCCACAAGACGTCAGACTTATTGTCGTTATTATTACACATCAAATGTCTAGACTTTGTTTCCATCATCTTAGCTTCACAGCAAGCACCAGTCTTTCCAACTAAACAGATCACTTAAAGTGATGTTAGAGGCTTCAAAATAACTCTGAATCACCTTCTTCTTTCCATCCTAGCGTTCCCTCTGCTCCCGTAAGGATGTACAGTATTCTACATCCCAAATTCCACCCTATTCCCTTCAAAGTGTGCTACTTTTGACCAGGGCCCATAGCGTAGTGCACTATGTAGCCAGGGAAAAGGGTGCTAATTGGGCCGCTACTTTAGCCTCAGCCCACTTTGGCTCTCTACAGCTCCAGTCAGCAGCTTAAGTAAAGTAAAGGGCCTGATCTTCCATCACCTGCTGTTGAGAACCTCTCCATCTCCTCTATCTCCTCCTCCAGCACAGTATCTGCCTGTCTGCTACAGTCCTCTGAATGGGGGGGAATAAGCATTTTAAAGCCAATAAACAGAGTGGCCTTAACACAACTATTTTTGAAATGGCCATAAGCAAACACAGTGGTCCAGTCCACAAATGGTGGGTCGAGAATCAACACAGGTTGGTTTTAAAGGAAAGGTCTTGGTGGGCCATGGCACAAAAAGGTTCGGTGACTATTGAAGGATAAGTAGAGAATATATGACATGAGGGAAGAAGGGAGAGTGGAGAGAGTAGAGAAGGGAAGAGAGGCTTGAGGCAAGAGAGAGAACAGTAGCTCAGCCCCTCCGATTGTGGAAGACTTCATGTCTCTCCAGACTCAGAAGTGCCTTGGCTACAGCTCTCAACCACCTCCATACAGCACAAATACCCCTAATTAATACCCCTAATTAATACCCCTAATTACCATAACCTAACTGGGGAGCATGTCCATGTTTACAGCAATGACATTCCTTTACTTTCTTACCGTCTGAATCACCACGGTATGATTAGCCAGCGCTGTGTGTATCACAACGGCCGTGTGCCATAAAGGTAATTTAATCTGCCGGTGTAGTGTGGACACGGCGTACATCCCGAACGGCACACTAGTCACTACAAAGCAGTGTACTATGTAGGGAATAGGGTGCCATTTGTGACGCCGCCAGGATATCGACAGAAAGACACTTGGATGTGAAGGAAATGATAGTGATTGTAGGAAAGCCATGTCATCAGGCTTTTTTTTTTTTTTTACGATAAGAGAGGGGGATTAAAGGAGAGTTAGATTGGAATCTTCGTTCTCTCTCACCTGGAAGAAAAGAGACCTCTGTGTCTCTGGCTTTACCACACAGAGATGGGGAGGTGGTTTGGTGAACCATGCTTACACGATAAGGAACCTTGCCCGAGACCTGCAGTCTGTGTTAAAGTCCTAGTGATTTATATAGGCCTGTGGTAAATCTGCTACTGTTTGCATTCCATTTAGCAGCAGACCCATGGTGGGGGAATATGCACTGAAGTGCTTAATATCAACAGTTATTAATACCATCATCAGTCAGTGTTATGCAGGGAGTTGAGGGGAGGGGTGGGAAACTGGGAATCTCACATAGTCTAGCAACATGAACTAAACCAAGGCCTAGATTCAATTAGATCAAGTGTTAACGGGCGATAGCTGACACCCGCATAGCTGTTGTTTTGGTGGTGTTGAAGGAGTAACTGCATTGGAGCAGTCAAATCGGTGAGCAGCTGCTCTTGTGATCACCTGTCTGACACGAGTTCGGATTTCAGAACGAGAGAGCGTGGGCTATATAGAAATAATGACACTCGGATTTCAGAACGAGAGAGCGTGGGCTATATAGAAATAATGACACTCGGATTTCAGAATGAGAGAGCGTGGGCTATATAGAAATAATGACACTCGGATTTCAGAACGAGAGAGCGTCAGGGCTATATAGAAATAATGACACTCGGATTTCAGAACGAGAGAGCGATTTGGGCTATATAGAAATAATGACACTCGGATTTCAGAACGAGAGAGCGTGGGCTATATAGAAATAATGACACTCTATATAGAAATAATGAATTTCAGAACGAGAGAGCGTGGGCTATATAGAAATAATGACACTCGAATTTCAGAACGAGAGAGCGTGGGCTATATAGAAATAATGACACTCGGATTTCAGAACGAGAGAGCGTGGGCTATATAGAAATAATGACACTCGAATTTCAGAACGAGAGAGCGTGGGCTATATAGAAATAATGACACTCGGATTTCAGAACGAGAGAGCGTGGGCTATATAGAAATAATGACACTCGAATTTCAGAACGAGAGAGCGTGGGCTATATAGAAATAATGACACTCGGATTTCAGAACGAGAGAGCGTGGGCTATATAGAAATAATGACACTCGAATTTCAGAACGAGAGAGCGTGGGCTATATAGAAATAATGACACTCGAATTTCAGAACGAGAGAGCGTGGGCTATATAGAAATAATGACACTCGAATTGCAAATCATTTAGCTCAATAATGACAATTTCTATCAGTGTAATCGAGGTGTAGATAACATTTCACATTTCAGTGTTCCAAAATTGTAAATTCAAATCAAAATCCAATTCTATTGTGTCAGATGCTTCATCAACAACCGGTGTAGACTAACAGTGAATTGTTTACTTACTGGCTCTTCCCAACAACGCAGAGAAAATAGAGAAATAATAGAAAAGGAATAATAAATACACAATGAATAATGATAAATTGGTTATATACACGGGGTACCAGTACGGAGTCGATGTGCAGAGGTAATTGAGGCAGATATGTACTGTACATATAACTAGAGTGACTAGGAAACAGGATAGATAATAAACAGTAGCAGCAGAATATGTTATGAGTCAAAAATGTTGTGCAAAAAGGCTCAGTCAATGCACATAGTCCTGGTAGCTATTTGGTTAACTATTTAATTTACTATTTAGCAGTCTTGTGCTTAGGGTAGAAGCTGTTCAGGGTCCTATTGGTTCCAGAATTGCTGTGCGAGTTCCCGCATGCTGTGCGGTAGCAGAGAGAACAGTCTATGACTTTCTCTCAATGGTGCACCTGTAGAACTTTTTGAGGATCTGAGGGTCCCATGCCAAATATTTTCAGCCTCCTAGACGGGAGGAGGCTTTGTCGTGTCGTCTTCACAACTGTTCTGGTGTGTGTGGACCATGATAGATCCTTAGTGATGTGGTCACCGAGGAACTTGAAGCTCTCAACTAGCACTCCACTACAGCCCGTCGATGTGAATGGGGGCGTTCTCTGCCCTCCGTTTCCAGTAGTCCATGATCAGCTCCTTTGTCTTGCTGACATTGATGGAAAGATTGTTATCCTGGCACCACACTGCCTGGTCTCTGACCTCCCTATAAACTGTCTCATCGTCATCGACAGGGTTGGGGAGTAACAGATTACAATAAAACGGTAACTGTAATCAGAAAATATTGTACAGATACTTTTGAAAAACTAGATGATTCCTTCCAGGATTACTTTTAAATTCAGAAGGGATTTTTGTGGGGAAAAAACATTTCACACTTCTCTGTTTTCTCAATGACATTCAAATCAGCATTGAAAAATGGCGCAAAGTTAAGTTTGTTCCACCTGAGCGAGTCTGAACACAAGTCAGAGACCACTATGATGACACAGCACATGGGTTTGATGGATCGCGGGAAAAGAGCAGGAATAGGCTGTTGTAGGCTACAGTCCAAGCTATTCCTTTCAATGGTGAGACTGCTGTCGGAATTCCAACGATTATCCAACTTGAATAAACGCTTGGAGGTAAGAATGACAGCAGTGGTGTAGTCTAGGGCGATACGGATATCACTTATTATTGATATCTACATAGCGCATCGATGTGAATCACACTGCTGCTCTCTCATTTAGCCTTTTGCGCCTTACGGATTGTGGTTGTTGTGGATGGCTGTTCACAAATCTAAATGTGTATTTGAACCCAATAATGGTTGAATTCAAGAAGTTTAAGGTGCCTATCAATCGTTGTTTTTGAAACCAGTGGTCAGCCAGTGAAAAATGCGCTCTTGCAACAGCTGCACAGTGTGGATCCCAGCCTATGGAATAAAAGTGGGGCTTTTATTGCTCAATCTAATTCATACTGATAAAACATATTTTTCCATAGGCCTAATGGACATATGTTCAAACTGGCACACTTTTGGTAGACTTAAAGGGGCAATCTGTAGTTGCCACATCCGTTTGTGGACATAAAATTATATTTACAGTACCAGTCAAACGTTTGGACACACCTACTTATCAAGGGTTGTTCTTTATTTTTGTAGAATAATAGTGAAGACATCAAAACTATGAAATAGCACATATGGAATCATACAGTAACCAAAAAAGTGTTAAACAAATCAAAATATATTTTAGATTTTAGATTCTTCAAAGTAGCCACCCTTTGCCTTGACAACTTTGCACGCTCTTGGCATTCTCTCAACCAGCTTCACCTGGAATGCTTTTCCAACAGTCTTGAAGGAGTTTGCACATATGCTGAGCACTTGTTGGCTGCTTTAATGTCGCTCTCTGGTCCAACTCATCCCAAATCATCTCAATTGGGTTGAGGTGAGGGGATTGTGGAGGCCAGGTCATCTGATGCAGCACTCCATCACTCTCCTTCTTGGTCAAATGGACCTTACACAGCCTGGAGCTGTGCTGGGTCATTGTCTTGTTGAAAAACAAATGATAGTCCCACTGAGCACAAACCAAATGGGATGGCGTATCGCTGAAAAAATGCTGTGGTAGCCATGCTGGTTAAGTGTGCCTTGAACACTAAATAAATCACAGACAGTGTCACCAGCAAAACACCCCCACACTATCACACCACCTCTTACATGCTTCACGGTGGGAACCATACATGCGGAGATCATCCGTTCAGCTACTATGCGTCTCACAAAGACTGGAACCAAAAATGCCAAATTTGGACTCATCAGACCAAAGGACAGATTACCATCGGTCGGTCTGTTGTCCATTGCTCATGTTTCTTGGCCCAAGCAAGACTCTTCTTCTGATTGGTGTCCTTTAGTAGTGGTTTCTTTGCAACAATTCGACCATGAAGGCCTGATTCATGCAGTCTCCTCTGAACAGTTGATGTTGAGATGTCTATTACTTGAACTCTGTTGGGCTGCAATGTCTGAGGCTGGTAACTCTAATGAACTTCTCCTCTGCAGCAGAGGTAACTCTGGGTCTTCCTTTCCTGTGGTGGTCCTCATGAGAGCCAGTTCATCATAGCGGTCGATGGGTTTTGCAATTGGCTTGAATTAACTTTCAAAGTTCTTGAAATGTTCCATATTGACTAACTTTCATGTTTAAAGGAATAATGGACTGTTGATTCTCTTTGCTTCTCTGAGCTGTTCTTGACATAATATGGACTTGGTCTTTTATCAAATAGTGCTATCTTCTGTATACCAAACCTACCTTGTCACAACATAGCTCAAACGCATTTAAGAAGGAAAGAAATTCAACAAATTAACTTTCAACAAGTCACATCTGTTAATTGAAGTAAAATCCAAGACTACCCAGTTAAGCTGGTTGAGAGAATGCCGAGCGTGTGCAAAGCTGTCATCAAGGCAAAGGGTGGCTACATTGAAGAATCTCAAATATAAAATATATTTTGATTTAAAATCTTTTTGGTTCCTACATTATTCCATATGTGTTATGCCAAATGTGTCCCCAAACGTTTGAAAGGTAGTGTTTATCCATTGATTCTTGAAGAACATAACTTAGAAATGAAAACCCAAAATATGTTTTTTTGTCTCCAATGTTTGTAAACATTGTGAATGTAAACAAACACTGTATAGCCTCATGGTTAAAACTATAATGTTGATATCATGGATGGTCAGTTCTTGCATCCCTAGCTTCATCTGAGATTGGTTACATTTCTCCAGGCCCATCCCTCCGCTTTTTACCAAAACAGAGGCGGGGCAGCGTTTTGTTATTGTTTCATCTGTTGATTTGCCCTTTAAACAGCTGCATATTATCAAGATATCAAAGTGTCGCCAACAAAAAGGTAAACAATAGGCCTTTAGCAAATGAAGCATATGGCATTCATTTTTCACATGTACAGTTGAAGTCGGAAGTTTACATACACCTTAGCCAAATACATTTCAACTCAGTTTTTCACAATTCCTGACATTTAATCCAAGTAAAAAATCCCTGTTTTAGGTCAGTTAGGATCACCACTTTATTTTAAGAATGTGAAATGTCCGAATAATAGTCGAGAGAATGATTTATTTCAGCTTTTATTTATTTCGTCACATGCCCAGTGTCAGAAGTTTACATACACTCAATTAGTATTTGGTAGCATTTCTCCTGACAGAGCTGGTGTAACTGAACTAGGTTTGTAGGCCTCCTTGCTCACACACGCTTTTTCTGTTCTGCTCAGACATTTATAGGATTGAGGTCAGGGCTTTGTGATGGCCACTCCAATACCTTGACTTTGTTGTCATTAAGCCATTTTGCCACAACTTTGGAAGTATGCTTGGGGTCATTGTCCATTTGGAAGACCCATTTGCGACCAAGCTTTAACTTCCTGACTGATGTCTTAAGATCTTGCTTCAATATATCCACATTATTTTCCTCCCTCGTGATGCTATCTATTTTGTGAAGTGCACCAGTCCCTCCTGCAGCAATGCATCCCCACAACATGATGCTGCCACCACCGTGCTTCACGGTTGGGATTGTGTTCTTTGGCTTGCAAGCCTCCCCCTTTTTCCTCCAAACATAACAATGTTCATTATGGCCAAACAGTTCTATTTAAGTTTCATCAGACCAGAGGACATTTCTCCAAAAAGTACAATCTTTGTACTTTTTTGTAACCTACAATCTTTGCAGGTTATGTCAATAAGAGACTTGTTTTACTGTGGAAAAATATACTTTTGTACCTTTCCTCCAGCATCTTCACAAGGTCCTTTGCTGTTGTTCTAGGATTGATTTGCACTTTTCGCACCAAAGTACGTTCAGAACGCGTCTCCTTCCTGAGCAGTATGACTGCTGCGTGGTCCCATGGTGTTTATACTTGCGTACTATTGTTTGTACAGATGAACGTGGTACCTTCAGGCATTTGTAAATTGCTCCCAAGGATGAACCAGACTTGTGGAGTTCTACAATTTTTTTGGTGTGTATGTAAACTTCCGACTTCAACTGTAAATAGCACCTTTCAGTAGTGCTTAATTTTGTGCACTACTATACTATACTAATAGTGCTTTATTTTTCAACTCGAATCAATGAGCCCAATCAGTCCTCCATGACAACAAAATCATAAACAACAGACGTGGCTAATACAGTAAATCCTTAGTTTTGGGGTCACGCCCAGGTAAAACAATTTGGCTAATCTATACTTCCAAGTCCTATTCTTGAAGATCAAGGAGTATAACATTTATTGGAATGACTGGAACTCTGATGGACTTTGGTTTTTAATGTAAAGATATAATTTAATCGTATTATTAGATGTAATAGAAAGAGATGGGTTAGGAGAAGCCTACATAAACAACCCATAACATAAAGTAAAATGTAACATCCATATATGGCCAGCAATCCTGCAATAAATGTTGTTAAATTGGTAACGTACATTTTTGTCTTCTTCTAATGCCACTTAAGGGGAAGGTAATCTCAAAGTAATGGAATGTAATCAGATTATGTTACTGAGTTTGGGTAATCTAAAAGTGACACTGTTGATTACAATTTTGGACAGGTAACTAGTAACTGTAGCGGATTACATTTAGAAAGTAACCTACCCAACCCTGGCGGTGACCAGGCCTACCACCGTCGTGTCATCAGCAAACTTAATGATGGTGTTGGTGTCACGCGCGGCCACGCAGTCGTGGGGGAACAGGGAGTACAGGAGGGGACTAAGCATGCACCCATGAGGGCCCCCCATGTTGAGAGTCATCATGGCAGATGTGTTGGTGTCTAGCCTCACCACATGGGGGCGGCCCGCCAGGAAGTCCAGGATCCAGTTGCAGAGGGAGGTGTTCAGTCCCAGAATTCTTAGCTTAGTGATGAGCTTTGAGGGTACTAGGGTGTTGAATGCTAAGCTGTAGTCAATAAACAGCATTCTCACATAGGTGTTCCTCTTGTCCAAGTTGGAGAGGGCAGTGTGGAGTGCAATAGAGATTGCGTAATCTGTGGCTCTGTTGGGGTGGTATGAAAATAGGAGTAGATCCCGCGTGTCTGGGATGATGGTCTTGATGTGAGCTATTACCAGCCTTTCAAAGGACTTCATGGCTAAAGAAGACAAGTGTAATGGGATGATAGTAATTTAGACAGGTTACCTTGGCGTTCTTGAACACAAGGACTATGGGGGTCCGCTTGAAACATGTAGTTATTACAGACTGGGTCAGGGAAAGGATGAAAATGTCAGTGAAGACACTTGCCAGCTGGTCAGCACATGCTCTGAGTACACATCCTGGTCCTGCGGACCGTCTGCCCCTGCGGCCTTGTGAACGTTAACCTGTTTATTAAAGGTCTTACTCGCATCAGCTACAGAGAGAGTGATCACAAAGTCACCCGGAACAGCTGGTGCTATCATGCATGGTTCAATGTTGCTTGCCTCAAAATGAGCATAAAAGGCATTTAGCTCATCTGGTAGGCTTGCGTCAGTGGGCATTTAGTGGCTGAGTTTCCCTTTGTAATCTGTGATAGTTTGCAAGCCCTGCCACAAACGACGAATGTCAGAGCTGGTGTAGTAGGATTTGATCTTAGTCCTGTATTGAAGCTTTGCCTTTTTGATGTTGGAGGTCATTGCAGGTCATTTTTGCCCTGATATTGGAAATGGCCATTTTCAACCGTTGAGATATTTTCTTATAGCCATTTCCTGATTTGTGCATCTCAACAACCTTTTGTCACACATCATTACTGTATTCTCGGGTCTTTCCCATAGTGATGGATGTGTGTCCTGTGTGTCAACTCATATTTATACCCAAGTGGAACAGGTCGTGGCTTACTACTTAAGTGTTACTAATCGCTCAGGTGAACTTAAAAATGTCAAATATGAATGGGAATATACCTCAGTTAGATTTACTCATAAGAATTTCTAGGGGTGCCAATCATTTTGGCACAAATGTTTCTGAGAAAAATATGTATTTTACATTTATTTTTTAAAATAATTTAACTTTAATTAAAGGTAGCATTTTTGTGAATATTTTGAACGAAAGACCAAAGAGGATAACAGCAAAGACATTTTTTATCATAGCCCGTTTTGCTCATATTTACCAAGGGTGCAAATATTGACGTCATCAATGCACTTATTAATGAAGCCGGTGACTGATGAGGTAAACTCCTCATTGCCATTGGATGAGTACTGGAACATATTCCAGTCTGTGTTAGCAAAACGGTCCTGTAGCTTAGCATCCGCTTCATTGGACCGCTTCCATATTGAGCATGTCGCTGGTACTTCCTGTTTGAGTTTTTTTTTTGTAAGCAAGAATCAGGAGGATAAAGTTATGGTCAGGTTTGCCAAATTGAGGGCGAGGGAGAGCTTTGTATGCATTTCTGTGTGTGGTGTAAAGGTAATCTAGAGTTTTTTGTCTCCGCTAGTTGCACAGGTGAGATACTGGTAGAAATGAGGTAAGGCAGATTTCAGTTTCCCTGCATTAAAATCACCGGCCACTAGGAGCGCCACATCTAGATGAACATCTTATTGTTTGCTTATGGCCCTATACAGCTCGTTGAGTGTGACTTTAGTGCCAGCATCAGTTTCTGGTGGTAAATAGACAACTACGAAAAATGAGATGAAAACTCTCTTGGTAAATAGTATTGTCTACTGCTTATCATGAGGTATTTTAACTCAGCAGAACCTTGAGACTTCCTTAATATTAGAGATTGCGCTGCAGCTGTTGTTAACAAAGAGACACACACCTACCCCCTTCAGCTTACCTGATGCTGCCATTCGATCTTGCCGATGCATAGAAAAACCAGCTAGATGTACACTAAGTATACCAAACATTAGGAATACCATTAGGAACACCTCCCACTGCCAGTGATGTTGCTAGTGCTGTCTCTGGCCCAAACTCCAGCACAGTGCCGGTAATGCACCAATAACATTGTCAACCGTCAAAAAAAACACCGGTTTTTGAATGATCGAACAGTGAATCTAAAATAGATTGGTAGCTAGCTGGTGAAGCTTTTGATTTATGTTCCAATTAATTTGGTGATCAAGCTAAAGCTGATTGTTCGGTCAGTGCTCTGCTCATGCAGGCGCTACGTGCTAGCTAAACAGAAGGCTTTGTAGAGCATCTGTGTGACGTCGCACACTCAAGAAGGGTCAACCTATCACTCGCCGAGATTCATGAATATTCATGACAATGTCCCCAGTCTTCCTATGCCAGGAATTGTTGCGTCCAGTAGCGGAACAAGACTCTCTGAAGAGGACGTAGGTCAAAATAAATTCGTCACAATGTGAATGGGCATAACATAGTTCCACCTCTGACACTGCCAAAACAACCGCTATGTGGATGTCAGCTAGCATAGATCTGTTAGAATGTAGCCCTAAACTTCCTAATACCTCATCATCAAAGCCTCCTTACCTCAATCTCCCGCTGTCCAAGTTATCTGACTTCTTATGAATATTTAATATTTGACTAGGAAGTTTCCTATCAGAGGATTTAGTGGTTCTCCCTCGCATAAAAACCCTTCATTAATTATAGATCTCCGTCCCTCCCGAGAGGGAGCGTTTTGAACAGCAGGTGTTTAAGTTTAAGGGGGGACACATCACAGATGTTTGCTCAACATTACACAGAGAAACACCGCTAATTCCCCCACACATATCTGAAAGGGTCTTGGCCTCAGATATATTCAACCGGAGTGATAAAATGACTTGGGTTGTTTTTGTTGTCTCTTCTCTTCATCAGTAAAGTTTTCAAATAACACCCCCCTCCCTCCCCCTCTTGAACAACACTAAACAAAAACGTGCTCAATGGTTCCCAGATAAGTCTATCCATTATGTTACTGCAGACCTTGGGCTCTATTCAACCTGCATCAAGGAAGTTCAGCATTACAGCGTGATTGAAATTTAAAGTCAATGTTCCCGAGTTAGTGGAGACTGCATTCACGTATGTCGGCTCATTACCTTCAAATTGGAACGCTTCAGCAAAACAGATCGAAAAGAACCTCTTGTCTCAAATCACTTTAATGACATTGGATCAATAGCCCTGCCGTTCATAACAGTAAACAATTCATAACACTACCAGTAATTGCTTTCTCTGAGGCTCTGAGCAAATAATCTGTATTGTGGGGGAAAAATGGAAAACACTAGCCACCGAGTCTTGACAGTGGCTTGACCCCAGCTAGCCTCCCCTCATTCTGCAGAGTTTGGCAGCTGAGTGTGAGCGATTGGACAGGGGAGGATGGATAATAAAAAGTGACACTGTCACTTGCTGTCACCACAACAACTAATTTAGTTGGACTAAGGAATGCTTCCACTTGTCATTGCCTTAATTTCTGCTTTCACCCAGTGAGAGAACGTGTGTGTGTGTATATCTCTGTTGTACATATACTTTTTATATACAGTATTTAATGTGTATATATAATATATTACATGACCAAAAGTATGTGGACACCTGCTCGTCGAACATCTCATTCCAAAATGATCCCCCCTTTGCTGCTATAACATTCTTCTGGGAAGGCTTTCTGCTATATCTTGGACCATTCCTGCGAGGACTTGCTTCCATTCAGCCACAAGTGAGGTTCGCATTAGTGAGGTTCGACACTGATGTTGGGCGATTTGGCCTGGCTCGCAGTCTGCGTTTCAATTCATCCCAAAGGTGTTCGATGGGATTGAGGTCAGGGATCTGTGCAGGCCAATTAAGTTCTTCCACACTGGACAAACCAGTTCTGCATGGACCTCGCTTTGTGGACGAGGGCATTGTCATGCTGATAAGAGGAAAGGGACTTCCCCAAATTGTTGCCACAAAATTGGAAGTACAGAATCATCTAGAATGTCATTGTATGCTGCAGTGTTAAAATGTCCCTTCACCGGAACATGGGGCCTAGCCCGAACCATGAACAGCCACAGACCATTATTCCTCCTCCACCAAACTTTACAGTTTGCACTATGCATTCGGGCAAGTAGCGTTCTCCTGGCATCTGCCAAACCCAAATTCGTTCGTCGAACTGCCAGATGGTGAAGAGTGATTCATTACTCCAGAGAATCCATTTCCACTGCTCCAGAGTCCAATGGTGGCGAGCTTTACACCACTCCAGCCGACGCTTGGCATTGCGCATTGTGATCTTAGGCTTGTGCGTGACTGCCCAGCCATGGAAACCCATTTCATGAAGCTCCAGATGAACAGTTCTTGTGCTGACGTTGCTCAAGAGGCAGTTTGGAACACGGCATTGAGTGTTCCAACCGAGGGCAGACGATTTTTACACACTACGCGCTTCAGTCTGTGGGCTTGTGTGGCCTACCACTTCACGGCTGAGCCGTTGTTGTTCATAGACATTTCAACTTCACAATAACAGCACTTACAGTTGACCGGGGCAGCTCTAGCAGGGCAGAAATTTGACGAACTGACTTGTTGGAAAGGTGGCATCCTATGACGATGAAAGTCACTGAGCTCTTCAGTAAGGCCATTCTACTGCAAATGTTTGTCTATGGAGATTGCATGGCTGTTTGCTCGATTTGATACACCTCTAATTTTGAAAGGGTGTCCACATACTTTTGTATTTTTATATATATATATATATATATATATATAAAGAAAAAGCCTTGAATGAGCAGGTGTTCTAAAACTTTGGATTGAACGAAAATATAAATGTAAAGTGTCCCCGGCCACTAGGAGTGCTGCCTCTGGATGAACATTTTCTGGTTTGCTTATGACCTTATGACCGCGGTGTCAACATCGGGTTGTGGTGGTAAATAGACAGCTACGAAGAATACAGATGAACTCTCTTGGTAAATAGTGTGGTCTACAGCTTATCATGAAGTACTCTACCTCAGGCAAGCAACATCTTGAGTCTTCGTTAATATTAGAGATTGCGCACCAGCTGTTGTTGACAAAGAGAGACACACCACCACCACCCCGATCTTGTCTTGCAGATGCACGGAAAACCTGGGTAACTGTATATTATTCATGTCCTTATTCAGCCACGACTCAGTGAAACATAGAATATTACAGTTTAATGTCCTGTTGATAATATAGTCTTGAACGGAGCTCATCCACTTTACAGGAATATGGGTGAAGTAGGCGAACAGGACCAAAAGTACCAAAGAGGACACGAGACAAACGCAGTACGCACTACATTAAGTTGGTCTTATACCGGTGTTGTTGTGCTGTGATTGTAATATGTAACTATGTTACCAAGGTAAAGTTATTGAGCGTTTGGTAGACTGGCACCGTAGACCTAACATTGGGTAATCAGTATTCAGCCTAGCAGTGTTGACAGCCAGGCCGCACAGTGAGAGGAATGGCTATGGTTGGTATCCTTGTGGGGAGAACATCGTTTTAACATGTATACAGAATGCACCCCAAATGGCACCCTATTCCCTACATAGTGCACTACTTTTGACCAGGTCAAAAGTAGTGCATTATATAGGGAATAGGGTGTCATTTGGGACGTGACCACAGTGAATAATGTCCACTTCACAAAGAGCCAAATGTCTACCGTTCCACCTCCCATGGAGCTAGGGAGGTCACCTCAGCCCACTGGTGATGATGGGAGACATCACTCACCAGAGGTGTGGTGTGTGTGTGTGTCAGACAGATTTGAGCCATTGGCGAGAGAGTGTCACTGTTTTGTCAAAGTGTACAAACTACCCTGTCAACTAGAGCAGGAGGGGGTATCTTGGCAATGTCGCTTTCAATCAGAAGGCCTAAAAATACACCGGCTCCATCAAACGGTCAGGCAACTCAGGGGTATCATTTGTTAAATAGTTTCTCTGAACTAACTTCCCCATCCTGCCAAAGGCCTAAAGTAGAGAAGTGTGTGACGGATGCTGCGTCTCTTCAACTCTTCGTAGTGTAGCATGTACTCATCCACTCCGGGACGATGTCAGTGTTTCCAACAGGAAATAAACTCACTGTGCTTTAATATATATATTTTGTGTGTTCAGATGAGAAATTTGGGGCTCGGTGTCATTCTCTACAGTACCAATATGATACTTTGACCAAATTGTTGATTGTGTTTTTGTTTTTCAATGTGAAGAATAAGAATTCGGTCGGAGCATCAAGTTAAAATGTATGCAATCATGAAATCGTAATCGTTTCTTACCATAAAACAAGTACAAAGAGGAAACACTGTGTGAATGCAGTCATATTCCCTTCCACCACATTATTACACAAAACAAAATGCAGAACAGGTCTTTACAATATACTTAGCTGGTAATGCAAAAATGCGTTGAGAAACACTATCGTTAGTGTGACCTATACCGTGGGAGTTCTTTTTTACATGATTTCACAACCTTTGAAACACCTGCCCTCTAGTTTCTGTAAGGGTCATTATCAGGTCTCCATCCATCTGTCCTGTAGTGACATCAAGTGGCCGAATGTGGGAATTGCAGTCTCTGGACCTCAATCAACAAGTACCTCCATGCTCATTTGGAATGACTAACATTACTCTTATAAGTATCGATAGGTGTAGTACAAAGGATTACAATACAGAGAATGGGAAATACTTCATTTTATTTAAATAAAAAAATGTACATCACATATTTTACAATAGACATTGTCTTCTTTAAAAACGCAAAGGATTACGTTATTGTATATAAATTCCTCTTTCGTCATTTTAGTCCTCGGACACACAGATGACATAATTACCCACAACTGTCAGATGATTGCAGTATATTGAACTTCGCAGTGATATACTGTACGGGAATATCATGAAGTAATTGACTAATGTTTACATTTAACTAATACTTGGTTAACACAATGAGACGCACAGAAGGAGACCAATAGAAACCAGTGAACAGGAGCTCTCCGAGTCACCATGATGACCTCTGCTGCCTGTAAGGAAGGCCTGTGAGTGATCCAAAAACAGCTAAAAGATTATCATGATTGTACCATGTACCGCACAGCACTACCCTATGAACGATCACTGACATTTCTTTGTTGCAGCGTGAATATAATCTGTCTAGAATGTTCTCGGCTGTCACCGTCTACCTACTGTTAGCCTGGTCCCAGGTCTGTCACTAGCTGCATGATCCAACTCCTTGGACTGTCATCACCATGCTACTCAGTACATGTACACAGTATATGCTAATGACAACAATCTCAACAGAACAGCTAAACTTTAGCTTTAGCTATTAAAGTATTATAAAACAGATCAGGGATCAGGGTTACGTTTGCCGTTGGGATGACGCTGAGCAGCAGAGGTTGTCCTGAGACCAGTCTGAGCAGATTTTTTTAAAAAGCAGACAGTTGACACACTAACTCAAAAACGCAAGAGGAAGATATCTGTCCAGTCTTCATGACTCCACCTGTGGCAAGGAGCTCAAACCGGCATTCCACAAAAAGAAAAAAACCAAGAAATGAATTGTGTCTTTTAACCTTCAGTAAACATGTAGGTGTTGGCAGAACATGGCAGCAGGAAAAGCAGCAGTAAAGAGAAGAAGAATAATAACGTTTTGGCAACGACAGAAAATAAGAGTTTTACAGCAGTAACACAATACATTCTGTGTGCTTCTTTTAGGACAGACCCTGATTTCAAAGTTCGTGGTTACTACTCGACTAAGTTCCAGGTAAGCATTAAGACTACAGTAATGTAAAGTCAGACAACCATTCAAATCAACACGCTGACAGCATGAGTTCCTTAGACAACCTAGAGAAATGACATTTCACACCCAGTCATAAGACAATAACTGACACAGTTCATACGGGCTTGTTAACAGTGTGGGAAGATGAATGCTTTTTAGGGGACTAGCTTGTTGTGCTGAGAGGCAAAAAAAAAAAGGATCTGAGAGCATAGTTTAATCTACGCTCTGATTCGAAGCAAACGATAGACCAGAAATATGCCCAGATGTCCACAATAACTCTTCCAGCCATTTTACAAAACACAGAAAGGTGTCCCACATCCACTGGGTTTGGCATTCATGACAATTCTACATATCAAACCTATCTGAGAAATAAAAGACCAGCTTTTAAACCCACACCGGTGACAATGATAAAGTGACATTGAAATATTCCGTTCAAACTACTTCTTCATCCTGCTGTGAATGAATACTACGGAACCAAGCCAGTTGACTGCCTCGACTTGCATTGAAATACTGACAAACTCCCGGACGAATTAACTAGTTACTAGTCAAGTTAACCAAGTTCAAATTTACTCCTGAACAGGACAGCACATTGTACACATCTGAACACTCCAGTGTTTAATACTACAGATTGGTATTAGTGGTATTACCGTTAACTACCATAGTATTACTATACCGTAACATGTCACTAAATACTGAAGTAACAGGTACTGGGCCTTGAGACACTGCAAAAATCATTAGTATGTTTGTGTGACCTACAGTACGCACCTTAAGGATGTGTTAGTCTACTAGGCTAAAGCCAAGGCATTAACTCATCTTTTAGGCCTCGGGGTTACTCAGCACACAAGTGTAGTTCACTGAACCAGCAATGTTACATTTAAACTACGTACCTTCAGTTTCGACACATTATTCAGGGTTTAGGTCTGCTATGACGTGTGCTTTAGTTTTAGAACACAATCCACAGATCCAAGACCTGCCTTTAACTAAGTTGGTTATTAGAAAAATAAGCGGAATTCAAAAGAAAGGCATTTGAAAACGTTTCACAACGAACATCATCGCCAAGGTCCCCACCGCTGTGCGTGACCCACAGTACGGTTCAGTCGTGAGTGTTGAACGTACAACACACATATACACGTCATATGCAAACAGACAGCTGAAAGCAGACGGTTTGTTGCTGAAATGTGCGCGAGTGTCCCCAAGGAAAATCTACAGCAACGATGTAAACGGATGGAAAAGGCTTCTTGTCGCGTTGAACGTTGTTTCCGATGCTAGCTCGATGTTCACAGCGTTTTGTTTTCTACACAAACATCTAGCTACCGTACGGTTCCGTGCAAGACCAGCAGTAACAGCAACACTGACTCAAGACTTCACGAGAAAGAGAGAAGACAGGTGAGCAGAGACGCACGATGTCTTGGCAGCTCACACACACATCTCTCTGAAGCAAATGAAAGCTGGCAGGCAGGCAGGAGAGCCAGCTCCTTCCCCTATGATGAGAAGTCTGTGTTAAAAATAATGACCCCCCCCCATCCTTCTTCCTACAGTGTTGGAATGTGTTCACCATCCCTATTGGACTATAAGTCCCACCTCCACACACACACCAGACAGAGGGGCGAGCGCACACACACCAGACAGAGGGGCGAGCGCACACACCAGACAGAGGGGCGAGCGCACACACCAGACAGAGGGGCGAGCGCGCACACCAGACAGAGGGGCGAGCGCGCACACCAGACACCTCTCAGTCATAGAAGAAGACTGTCCAGTCACTGTAAATAAGAGAGGGAGGAGAAGAGGTGTGTCCCATCACTTCCCCCAATTGTCTTTTCTCTAGCCAGGGAGGGTTCAGGGGTAGGTGGCCCAGCCCCGACCCCTGCCCAGGCCTCTTTCCATGGGGATAGCAGGGCTACAGCTCAGGGCTGCCCAAGGGTTGTCTGGAGGTGGTTGTGATCTTCATGTACTGGGTGAAGATCGCCTCGAAGGCCTCGTCTCGATGGATCATGGCACCAAACACCAGAGGCTGAGGAGACAGAAATCCACAAATCATATTTCATTTACTCAGAAATATGTGAAGGATAATAAAAAAGTCAAATGAGTCTTTATTTCCATACCTTCTGTGTGGAGGGAGTGGCTATGGAGATTCCCATTCCTGACCCAGGTAAGACAGACAGCACTTTGTACTGGGAACAGAGACCAGAGAAGGGATCAGATAAATACAATTATGATCCATTCATTTCAAAAGGAATCTATCAGTTGCTGGAAGATGCACATCAGGATGTGACATCACAGAAAGGCTATGACAAAAACATTGAATTAGTTGAGTGTGTAGATCGACACCTTCTGGATATCTGTGATGTCCGCCAGCTTAATGACCTTATTCTTCTTGGAGGAGGCCGATTTGGAACTGGAGCTCTCGAAGCACAGATAACTGAGACACAAAGAGACAGATGGTGAGAGAGGAGGAGGAGGAGAGAACCAAAGATGGAGAGGAGAGTCCGCACAAATCATCCACTCTTGGATCTAGCGCTGAGAATCTGCAGCATAATGGCAACATTTCGTGGTATATTATACGTATTGACGAATACGCTGATTCGGTGTGCGAGTTCATTAGAACGTGCGTTGAAGATGTCGTTCCCATAGCAACGATTAAAACATTCCCTAACCAGAAACCGTGGATTGATGGCAGCATTCGTGTGGAACTGAAGGCGCGAAACACTGCTTTTAATCAGGGCAAGGTGTCTGGTAACATGACTGAATACAAACAGTGCAGCTATTCCCTCCGCAAGGCTATCAAACAAGCTAAGCGCCAGTACAGAGACAAAGTAGAATCTCAATTCAACGGCTCAGACACAAGAGGCATGTGGCAGGGTCTACAGTCAATCACGGACTACAGGAAGAAACCCAGCCCCATCACGGACCAGGATGTCTTGCTCCCAGGCAGACTAAATAACTTTTTGCCCGCTTTGAGGACAATACAGTGCCACTGACACGGCCTGCAACGAAAACATGCGGTCTCTCCTTCACTGCAGCCGAAGTGAGTAAGACATTTAAACATGTTAACCCTCGCAAGGCTGCAGGCCCAGACGGCATCCCCAGCCGCGCCCTCAGAGCATGCGCAGACCAGCTGGCCGGTGTGTTTACGGACATATTCAACCAATCCCTATACCAGTCTGCTGTTCCCACATGCTTCAAGAGGGCCACCATTGTTCCTGTTCCCAAGAAAGCTAAGGTAACTGAGCTAAACGACTACCGCCCCGTAGCACTCACATCCGTCATCATGAAGTGCTTTGAGAGACTTGTCAAGGACCATATCACCTCCACCCTACCTGACACCCTTGACCCACTCCAATTTGCTTACCGCCCAAATAGGTCCACAGACGATGCAATCTCAACCACACTGCACAAACCCATCTGGACAAGAGGAATACCTATGTGAGAATGCTGTTCATCGACTACAGCTCGGCATTCAACACCATAGTACCCTCCAAGCTCGTCATCAAGCTCGAGACCCTGGGTCTCGACCCCGCCCTGTGCAACTGGGTACTGGACTTCCTGACGGGCCGCCCCCAGGTGGTGAGGGTAGGCAACAACATCTCCTCCCCGCTGATCCTCAACACTGGGGCCCCACAAGGGTGCGTTCTGAGCCCTCTCCTGTACTCCCTGTTCACCCACGACTGCGTGGCCACGCACGCCTCCAACTCAATCAAGTTTGCGGACGACACTACAGTGGTAGGCTTGATTACCAACAACGACGAGACGGCCTACAGGGAGGAGGTGAGGGCCCTCGCAGTGTGGTGTCAGGAAAATAACCTCACACTCAACGTCAACAAAACTAAGGAGATGATTGTGGACTTCAGGAAACAGCAGAGGGAACACCCCCATCCACATCGATGGAACAGTAGTGGAGAGGGTAGCAAGTTTTAAGTTCCTCGGCATACACATCACAGACAAACTGAATTGGTCCACTCACACAGACAGCATCGTGAGGAAGGCGCAGCAGCGCCTCTTCAACCTCAGGAGGCTGAAGAAATTCGGCTTGTCACCAAAAGCACTCACAAACTTCTACAGATGCACAATCGAGAGCATCCTGGCGGGCTGTATCACCGCCTGGTATGGCAACTGCACCGCCCTCAACTGTAAGGCTCTCCAGAGGGTAGTGAGGTCTGCACAACGCATCACCGGGGGCAAACTACCTGCCCTCCAGGACACCTACACCACCCGATGCTACAGGAAGGCCATAAAGATCATCAAGGACATCAACCACCCGAGCCACTGCCTGTTCACCCTGCTGTCATCCAGAAGGCGAGGTCAGTACAGGTGCATCAAAGCTGGGACCGAGAGACTGAAAAACAGCTTCTATCTCAAGGCCATCAGACTGTTAAACAGCCACCACTAACATTGAGTGGCTACTGCCAACACACTGTCAATGACACTGACTCTACTCCAGCCACTTTAATCATGGGAATTGATGGGAAATGATGTAAATATATCACTAGCCACTTTAAACAATGCTACCTTATATAATGTTACTTACCCTACATTATTCATCTCATATGCATACGTAGATACTGTACTCTATATCATCGACTGCATCCTTATGTAATACATGTATCACTAGCCACTAACTATGCCACTTGGTTTACATACTCATCTCATATGTATATACTGTACTCGATATCATCTACTGTATCTTGCCTATGCTGCTCTGTACCATCACTCATTCATATATCCTTATGTACATATTCTTCATCCCCTTACACTGTGTATAAGACAGTAGTTTTTTTGGAATTGTTAGATTACTTGTTCGTTATTACTGCATTGTCGGAACTAGAAGCACAAGCATTTCGCTACACTCGCATTAACATCTGCTAACCATGTGTATGTGACAAATAAAATTTGATTTGATTTGATTTATTGTACACAGCCACATCAGAGAGTAAAGATGGCACGCCTAAAAGGATGAGCAGACCACTAGAGGTGAAAAGCTCCTGTTATGAGAGGCTGTCTACCAGTTTAGTCTGATAGAGAATCCGTACGTGATGAGGTAGGTCTACTTACTTCTCTGTAACATAGAGCATGCCGTTTCGTATGTAGTCCGTTGGCATCTTCCGGTCTCTGTTGATGAGGCAGCACCTCCACCCATTCTCACACACTGTAGACACACAAACAGAAACGGTTTATATTGATTTACTTCCACAAGCGGCTCGACAAATGTATTTTAACAACAAACAAAAAAGTTAAATGGAAGAAAAAGAAAATAAAAACTCTATTTTAGGTGCAGTAAGTCCTCTGACCTGGTAGAGGGCGCTCATTCTCTGAGACGTTGAAGATCTCATGAAAGGCTCCCTTCTTGGTGCTATGAATCCTGGCGCTGTCAGCATCCAGGTTTACACCGCACGGGACGGTTGCTAGGCTACCTCTAGCCACCACAGGCTGAATCTAGAGGGGAGGGGGTGTGGGAGGAGGAGTGTGGACACACGGAGAGGGAGGAAGATGAGGAGAAGGAGTTGGGGAGCGGGTGGGGAAGGAGGAGGAGGAGGAAGAAGAGGAATAATTTTACTACAGAGCACTACTGTAGCCATCTTCCACTACGGATTCTCTCGGAGACTAAACTGGGAGACTGCCTCTCACAGAGAGAGAGAGAGAGAGAGAGAGAGAGAGAGGAAACATAAGATGGAGGCCATTCATCTGTACACAGTAGGAGTATGTGCTCCTCATAACATAGCCTTGCAAACAACTTGTGTCTTATCTAACATCAGCCTCAGGGTGAGGTTCTCGTGCAAAGCGCAGAGCAGTCCCCCCACCCCAGACACAATCATATCGACACAGTACACTTACAGTACATGTAGGTAAATCAGTCATCTTTGTTAGTTTCATTTCTAAGGACATTGCTATGTAAACTTAATTGATTGAATTGTCTATTCCAAGGGTATCCTCTACACTTCTGCCCTGAAGTGTGCACTGGTTCACTACCCCTCAATGTATAGCTTATGGTGGAACATTGCCCACCTGTTTTTTGCCTATGCATACTTACACCCACCAATCCAATGCTTTTAGTGAAGGGTAAATCCCTGAAGGGGGGTGAGCGAGTGCACACGTCAGGCAGAGGGGGGTGGAATCAGAAGTCAGTGTACAGTACAGACAGTATGGTATAGTAGTGGATTAGTTAGTGTATGTAATGCTGGGAGTGAGAGTAGGGAGCTCTGCAGATAAATGGCCATGCCGTTTACAGCTACAGTACAATATACGCCCTCATGCTGCAGGCAGGCAGGCAGGCCGGCCCCTAACTATACAGTAGATAGATGGGATTATTTGTAACGTTACATAGAAGTAGAATAAGTCTTAGAATAGCAGTAGAATAAGTCTTAGCTACATAGTTGTGGAATTCAGACACACTAGTTAGCTCTGTTTTTCCAGGGGTTACCTGGCAAATGATTTTAAAATCGAGTGATTGTTCTACTAAATTGGAATCACTAGAAAGTTTTACCTTACCATCTTACCATCTTACCATCGATATGAAGGAATAACAATTGTGTGTTCGAGAGGTAAACTATGTGGGAAAAAAAAGAGGTGCTACTGTAAACCGGACTATAGTGTATTACTACTCTAGTCACATTGAAGTTGCTTTTAACAGTGGTGCTTTGGGTTTGTGGCAGCACACTGAACAACCTGGTTACTACAGAGTATGTCTGGGAAAATGGATTAAAACAAATGTCACAAATCAATTCAGAATTGGTTCAAGTAAAGGGTTCAACATTATGCCATTATGGCCCACTAAAAGTGGATATTTACTTTGACATTTTTGATCCATTTATTCAAACACTCAGTTAATGCTGGGAGGTTTTGTCGTGAACCACACACTTATACATGTTTTAGCTGGTGGCACACACAGGCACTACGTAACGTAAGGGGACAGAGGCACACCAGAGTCCCTACCTTCTCAGACCCAGACAGCTGAGAGAGAGAAACAAAACACAACGTCACTAAAGCACCACTAACATTACTGCCAACTGGCTGAGGAAACAGACCAAGATAAGACATCGCAAACCCTCAACACACGGTCACATACAGACACACACACACACACACACACACGCGCATATGACAGAGCATGACATTCAGGTGGCAGTGTCGAGGTAAATTAGGTTTGTTTAAAGGGCTCATTTTTTTTTTTTTAAGTGGTTCAAGGCTCATCATGGTTATTTTTCTATCAAAAATCTATGCTTGAGTTGTAGTAGATACTTTTGTAATGTGGTTATGGTTTAGTTATTTAGCATTTGGATAAGGGCTAGTGTTCGGGAAGTTTGGGTTGGATAAACAATTGGTTCCTTTCTCTATGGGGAGAGTTATTTGTGCGTGCCCAGAGTAAGTTATGTCAGATGACAGTGTGTGTGTGTGTTATTGTATGCTGGATATGTCGCGTGCGTGTGTGGATATGTACATGTGCGTCTGTGTATGCACTCATAAGTGCGTGTCCTCACCCGTCGAGACATTGTAGCGTTGGTCCTCTCCTTCAACTGTGGATCAGTTGGTAGGTTGTTCCAGTCAATGTGAGGGGTGTCATATTTGTCCCTCAGCTTGGGACAGCTCTTAAACAAGAAGTCTATGATGAAGAACTTGATCCCTGCATACAGCCCTGAGAGAAAAAGAAGAGACTTTAAAAAGCCAATTCTCTTCAGATTAAAAAAAATGAAAAAAGTTGACAGTAATGTTGCTAAGCACAATGGATTGCAAAAAAAAAAAATTAATGTGTTGGTATACTTTATTGTTTACATGTTTTATGCATTTCATAAACCGTGTGTCTGCTGTAAACTAAACAGGCACCAACAGGGAACACACAGGAGAAGACTAATTGCTTTAGAGAGGAACAAACAATGAATCTCAGTGTGCCAAGAGACACAATGCCCCTGAGCAGCAATGAAGAGAACAGGTGTTTTTATATTGAATGTTACGTAACTATAGCATTTCACTCAGTGTGTGTGTGTGTGGCTGCAGCAGCGTGTCTGTGTGTGTGTGTGTGTGTATGTTTATGTGTGCTTGTACTCACCAATCATGAAGCCCACGAGTTTATAGGGCAGTATGCAGGAGGAGAGAAAGGTAACCCACAGGCTGATGTAGAGCTTCTGAGTGATCTCAGGCTGCACCCACATGAATAGGCTGCACACACACACACGACAGAGCGAGGGCGAGAGAGAAACCGTTTGGATTAACTATTCAGACCAACATCAGAGGGACAGAGCATAGAATGGTAAGACAGTGAAACAGCCATTTCTTACTTACTTTTTTATTTTCTCCAAAACATCCGCCATCTTACCAAAAAGGTTCTGTGAAAAAAAGCCCCGAAAAATGACTTCCCCAAAACACAAAGTCTTAATGTGGTGTGTGTGTGTATTTGTGTGATGACGTGCATATTTATGCGTGCTTGTGTGTGTCGGTGCTGGCTACTACTGTACCTGGGCTTTTTGTGCAACATCAAGCACTAACTGGAACTTTTCAGACACAGTCAAATCATCCTTTGACGGTTCCTGCACGAAACAAACACAAACAAATCAGCTCATGCCATAGGCAGGAAATACGACAGGCCACTTCCTGTGGGATCAGGAAGCTAAGAGGAAGTCATGTGAAATGGGAGGCGTCTTACTATAGGATCCGTAATGTCCGGCACAATGCTCCACTGAATCCTCCAACCTCTGAAAAGGGAAGATGTAAAAATGTCAACAACAACAAACAACTCTAAAAGCAGGACGGGCAACTGGCAGCCCGCACCTGCGGATCAATTTCAAACGATCTTACTGTTGAGAGTTCAAATAAAAGAACACACACATTTTGGTTGTGCATAAGCAGTTTCTCTTGTGTCAGTCACTGACTGTCACGTAATTTGCCCGTGTCAGCTAATATTTTTTAGATTGGTAAATTAGTCTAGCGGCCAGCTATCTACACTTTTAGTACCGTTTGATTTGTAAGTCATTAAAATGTTTTGTTTCACAAAGTGGCAGGGAACAAAGTTTTGCTTATGGTCTCTAAAAAGACTAGGGACGGTTCTGACTGCATGTGTGGGTCTGCACGCAGACCCGCGAGCCTCTGTGGTCCCCCATGATGAGTTTAGATTTTTGGAAGCCCCCACCCCTATCAAAGTGGCCCATCCCTGCTCTAAAAAGATTCTGAGAAAATTAGCTACACCACATTAAATAGGTAGGTAGAGTGTAATTACATGTAAGAGTAGAGTATGAATTTATTGATCAAAACTTGGTAAATATGAACAACATGTAAAAGTATTGGTCCCTTGTTTCATGAGCTGAAATATGTGCACACACACACACTTACTTCTTTATGTCCCTGTTAGTGAACATTTCTCTTTTGCCAAGATAATCAATCTACACAACCGGTCAAAAGTTTTAGAACACCTACTCATTCAAGGGTTTCTCTTTATTTTACTATTTTCTACATTGTAGAATAATAGTGAAGACATCTAAACTATGAAATAACACATATGGATTCATGTAGTAACCAAAAAGTGTTAAATCAAAATACATTTTATATTTGAGATTCTTCAAATAGCCACCCTTTGCCTTGATGACGGCTTTGCATACTCTTGGCATTCTCTCAACCAGCTTCATGAAGTAGTCACCTGGAATGCATTTCAATTAACAGGTGTACCTTGTTAAAAGTTAATTTGTGGAATTTCTTAATGCATTTGAGTCAATCACACTTAACCAGCATGGCTAATACAGCATTCTGCAGTGATACGCCATCCCATCTGGTTTGGGCTTTGTGGGACTATCAATTTTTCTTTTCAACCGGACAATGACCCAACACACCTCCAGGCTGTGTAAAGGGCTATTTGACCAAGAATGAGAGTGATGGAGTGCTGCATCAGATAACCTAGCCTCCACAATCCCCAGACCTCAACCAAAATGAGATGGTTTGGAAGGAGTTGGACTGCAGAGTGGAGGAAAAACAGCCAACAAGTGCTCAGCATATGTGGGAACTCCTTCAAGAAAGTTGGAAAAGCTTTCCAGGAGAAGCTTGTTGAGAGCATGCCAAGAGTGTGCAAAGCTGTCAAGGCAAGTGGCGGTTATTTGAAGAATCTCAAATATAAAATATATTTGGATTTGTTTAACACTTTTTTGGGTTACTACATGATTCCATATGGGTTATTTCATAGTTTTGATGTCCTCACTAAAAATAAAAAATAAACTTTGAATGAGTAGGTGTTCTAAAACTTTTGACCGATTAGTGTACCTGACAGGTCGGCATATCAAGAAGCGGATTAAACAGAGTGATCATTACACAGGTGCAACTTGTGCTGGGGGCAATAAAAGGCCACTAAAATCATGCAGTTTTGTCACACAACACAATGCCACAGATGTCTCAAGTTTAGAGCGAGTGTGCAATTGGCAAGCTGACTGCGGGAATGTCCAACCTGTTGCCAGATAAGATTAAATGAATTCCTCTACCATAAGCCGCCTCAAATGTTGTTTGAGAATTTGGTAGTACGTCTAACTGGCCTCAAAACCGCAGACCAACCGTAACCACACCAGTCCAAAACCTCCACATCACCTGCGGAATCGTCTGAGACCAGCCAACCGAATAGCTGATGAAACTGGGTTTGCACCTTAAACTTTCTGCACAAACTGTCAGAAACCTTCTCAAGGAAGCTCATCTGTATGCTCGTCGTCCTCACCAGGTTCTTGACCTGGGTGTCGTAACCAAGTGGGCAAATTCTCACCTTCAATGGCCACTGGCACGCTGGAGAAGTGTGCTCTTCACGGATCAATCTCGGTTTCAACTGTACCGGGCAGACAGCGTGTATTGCGGCTTGTTGACAAGCGGTTTGCTGATGTCAACATTGAACTGAGTGCGCCATGGTGGCGGTAGGGTTATGGTATAAGCTACGGACAATGGACATAATTGCATTTTACATATTACCCATTGAGCACGTTTGGGATGCTCTGGATCGACGTATCCGGTAGAGTGTCTAATTTCCCAACAATATAAAGCAACTTCGCACAGCCATTGAAGAGGAGTGGGACAACATTGCACAATCGTCAGTCTGATCAACTCTATGCGACAGAGCTGTGTCACCCACAATGAGGCAAATGGTGGTCACACCAGATACTGACTGGTTTTCTGATCCACGCCCCTACTTTTCTTAAAAAAAAAAAAAGGTATCTCTGACCAACAGAGGCATATCTGCATTTCCAGTCATGTGAAATCCATAGATTAGGGCTTAATTGATTTAAATTGACTGATTTCCTGAGAAGAACTGTAACTCTGTAAAATCTTTGAAATTGTTGCGTGTTAGCATTCACACCGTTCCATGTCCTTTCCTACAGCTCAGCTAAAAAAAAACTCCAAATAAGCTCCATTCATTAAAAATCACAATTTAACCAACACCCATCTATTGTTGTGACTACCTGGACCAATTGGTATTTAAGAAACCAAACCATTTGAATGAAAAGTATTTGTTTAAACATGAAAAAGGTGAATGGAAGAAGCAAACCATTTCAAAATGGGCTACATGTCACATTAAACAGTATATAAACACTCTAAATAGGCCAGGAGCCAGACAGGGAGCCTAAGGAAGGAAAAATAATTATTTAGGGCTGTATTATTTCAAGGCTATAGAATACAAAGAAATACATTGTGAAGCATTTGCGAGTGCTACACAATAGGCTGGTAGGGACATAAAGCACTCAGCATTCCGTTGCATTACATCATTACAGTCTATAAATTGTGATATACTAAGTATTAAATTCAATTTAAAACAACAACAAAAATTCATTTTTATAATACATTTTTAGAAATCAGAGTTTGGCCAGTCTGGGGCTTCAGGCTTATGTGATGGTACATGGAGAGGCGGCCAGGAGCAGAGAATATCCCCTCACTTGCAGAGCCACTGGGGATGATAAACACCCTTTTGGCGAATCTTTTCAGGCTGTGCAGAGATGGAGTTGTTTAAAAAAAAAAAAATTCTAAAAAAGGTTTTTAGGCTAAATAACCCAATCAAAACAGAAAGCTCCTTGAACGTGGGAATATGCCAGGAATACTGTATAGATAATAGAACAAAACACGTACGAAACGTCTAAGAGATTTAGATTTGTTATAAATACTTTGCTACAACGACACACTTCGTTATATATCCACCTTAGTTGTGGACACTACATCACTGCACTCCCTTCTCTTGGTCCTCAGCTTTATAAGTCACCTTGATTTAGCACCTGTGTGTTTTATCAGTTAATGAAAAGTTTATGACTACAGATGCATGCTGGGCCAGGCATGCCCCGAGCTCGCGAAGTGAGTGCTACCGGAACAAAATTGGAGTGGATGAGAAGTCCGACGCTCCAGTCTTTGGGAATGCTCTGCTCGAGCTCCACTCACATACTCTGGTTCAGTGTAGTTCATCACTCAGCGTCATCAATACATGACAATGTAACATCAATGTGTGTGTGTGTGTGTGTGTATGCATGTCTCACTTAGCAATGAGGTAATTCAAGGAGAGCCTCAGGATGGCCAAGAAGAGGAGCATGGGGATGGCCCAGCCATGCCACGCAGCATTCATGTAGATCTGAGACCAGAGGAAACACAAATGGCATTCGTCATTTCATCCAGCACTTAGGCTGCATCCTATTTCTCGCAATCACTAGATGTAATATACCAGTCTTCCAAATGACAAGCACTACTGAATATAGTGGGAGATCTGGGACATCGAATGAGAGGAAGTCGAAGAGACAAACAGAAGCGACATTTGGTCGATGTCCATCTCTGTGGAATAGCATGTGTCAAAGTCGAGAGAAGGGTTTCCAGTAGTCAAACTCCTACAGTTACATATTAGTTTCCTTACCCTGTAAGCAGTCTATGGACATGGTATGACAGCGATCCATGCTTTGGTTTTGTTCATCCGTCACCGTTACCAAATGCCAACTTTTTATATTTGTGGCACAACTCCAATGCAAGTCAACGATACCAATATTAGCATTTTTTTGGGGCTTCATGTCCAAATCATCCTAAAAGTCACTCAAATGAATTGTGTAGCACAATGAAGTTACTTCTAGATGATTTGGACATGACTCTCATATCTCTTAATTAAAAATAAAAAAAAGACCGATAGGAGCAGTTGTACTCACTATGAAGGAAATAGCTGAGGTGTACACGGAGTGCCAGTTGGATAAGGCTGAGAGGTTCCTCATGAAGTTAGTGACAGGTCTGGCTCCTCGCTCTGGGGAAAATACAAAATCAGTCATCAACTTGTCACATTACAATATCTGACAGCAGTAGCTCAACGGCAGAAGGTGTGACTGTTCTGAGTGGGAATTCATCTATAAATACTCACTGAGTCGCCTCATGTTTTCTGTTAGCCTGGAGAGAGGGACATACAAAACTGTAGATGTTACAGCAGGAATTTTAGCATGCACTTTACACTGACACCACACAGTGGGGGAGCACAATCCTCAAACGTCTACTAAAAGAGCGAAATGTTCCTGCGGAGGTAGCGACACCTCAACCCACTGATCATTCTGTTTATGAGTCACAGAGGCAAGGAGGAGAGGAAAGAATGAAGAGCTCAATCTATTTCTCTAGGTTCTCTCCACAAAGGTCTGCTACAATACATTCTACATTTTTTATTTCTAGAGCTTTCTACCTGTGCTGCCAACTTTTATCCAATCCGTGTGCACTTCAAACCGTGTACGTATGTGTGTGTGTGTTTACAGTACTCGCCTGCCTACGGTCACAGCAGCCAATGACCTGAAGGATGAGTAAACCCTGTACAATCTGATCTGTGCTGAGCAGCAAAATGAGCCAAGTCCTAGACTGAACCCAGCTAGCTTAAAGTGGAGCATGATGTATGAGTTGCATCTAGACACTGATCTGAGATCAGTGAGGAATTGACCCCCTAATGGTTAAGGTTAGAATTGGGGGATAGTGAAGCTGATCCTAAATCAGTGCCCGAGGGCAATGTCTATAGCCTCAGTCAATGGCTGCAGGGAGTGTGGTAGTGTGGTCAAGCCACCACCAGAGGGCACAGACACTGTATTCAGTGATGTGCAACATATAGAGAAGGTCCAGAGATCGAGTGTCTGTATAGGATTCACATCTCTACTGTTAAGGTTGGGGTGAAAGACTACTGTTTCTGTGAGTGGTAGAGTACTGGCCATGTGGGGTGCAACAAATTCACCATGTTCCAATAGAGACTACTACAACGCAGCCTCTCAATGTGACTTGTCGTTTTCACCACCTCGTTCAGTACTCACCTTTTAGAACATAGAAATACATTTACAAGAACAGACATTCCAATTTAAACCAATAATCCATGATTGTATTTCTAGGATTTTGACAACCCATCATATGAGCACAACGACGCACCTTTTAGCGCTTAGCGGTTCCTCAGCCTCCACAGTGTTCTCCTCCGGGACGAAGCGGAAGTCTTCGATGTAGACCCCCAACCTGTCATAGAGCCACCTCCACGCCCGCAAGTACAGGGTCTCCCCCTGCGGCGGCTTCTCTTTGTCTGGAGGGGGCAGAGTTGAAGGTCACGGTCTCAATAGGCTTCTTTATTTGTTAGTGGGCGCTTCACGTTACTGCACACGAAGAGGACTCGTGTCTGTTCTTTTTGACTTTCATCTCGTCACTGAACATTAATAAAATGCACATTCGAAAGACAGGGAATGAGGGAGAGCGAGGACAAGACAGACACAGGAAGAGAGGTTTACAGGCAGCGCAGGTTTATAATTAGTACAATGAAGTTGCCTCCCTGTCGGTTTGGAGTTTCTGTGACCAAGGGCAACGAACTACCTGAAGCTGTTTATTAAATGAAGACGGGTAGAGAAGGAGATACAGGTCTGTAGATCGCCCTGTTAAGACGCTGGTTTAATTTAGAGTTAATACCAAAGACCCATTAACCTAAATTACACACTGAGCTCCTTGTGTGTCTCGTACAGAAACACAAATTCATGTACGCACATTCTACATTTGGCGAGGCTGCTCTAACTAACACCATGGGCCTGTTTGGCCTAGATTAAACCTAGCCCATTTCCTACAATAAAACCCTCGCCAGTGTCACTAGCGCCTGAAGCTACTTGACAAACTGGTTCTGGAACCCTAAAATAAAACCCTCGCCAGTGTCACCAGCGCCTGACGCTATTTGACAAACTGGTTCTGGAACCCTAAAATAAAACCCTCGCCAGTGTCACCAGCGCCTGAAGCTACTTGACAAACTGGTTCTGGAACCCTAAAACAGTGATCAGGAACCCTAAAATAAAAACCTCGCCAGTGTCACCAGCGCCTGAAGCTACTAGACAAACTGGTTCTGGAACCCTAAAACAGTGATCAGGAACCCTAAAATAAAAACCTTGCCAGTGTCACCAGCACCTGAAGCTACTAGACAAACTGGTTCTGGAACCCTAAAAGAATCAAGATTTTTGCTTTTACAAAAGATACTTCTACAGTTCAAACTGTTCCATCCCACGTACACAAACAGTGTCTTTCTTCCAGCCTGCTGGCAGATAGGCTGCCTGCCAGTTATCTGTGCTCCACACACACTAAAATATATCTGGTAGAGGGGATGTTCAGCGCCCAGAATGTGTTCTGCACTAAACACTGCTATTAAAGCTGCTCGTCCTTACGGTTGGGTTGGAGTTTTAAAATGAATGGGGAAATGGATCCTTCTTGAAGAAATTGTTTTGATACGAGAACACACACACACACACACACACACACATTAACTTTGATGAAAAACAGGTATTCTGCATTGTCTCAAGTGATTCAAGATCCTTTGTGAGTGTGTTTGTCAATATGTGAAATCCCCCATGGAGAAAATAGATTCTCCATCATCCTGAATCCCCCCCCCCCCATATATAGGGTTATTACGGTCTTCCCACAGTCCCCTATAGAGTCACAGGAAACGCCGGTCCCCTGTTCTTTTCCCGTCAGGTCTACAGCCCCACCGGGCTATCACTGGCTTCAACCGGACTCCTGAATGCCTTCCCACAGTCCCTGGCTGCCTTGTAGTCCTACAAACCCTTTTATTTCACTGATGGGAGTTACTGCCGTTTCTGACAAAGGTTTCTTCTGACCCAAGGTTCGTTAAATACTGAAACTGGCATCTTATTTAAGATCTTTACAGATCTGGGATCAGTATCAATCTGGTCTCTTCAATCCATAAACCGTACAGATAGGGGGTGGTTTTTGGGGTTTTACTATCAGCGGTCATAGGCGTTACACCATAGTCCACTTTCTGCCTTGCTTACCTGCGTCTTTGCCATTGGCAGCAGGCGTTGGAGACGGGGGTTTACGGGCAGGCTGTGGCGGCGAGTCTTCCAACCTGATTGGAAGAAAAAAGAGAAAAAAAAAGAGAAAGATTGTTTGTGTACATAGTGTTGCAAAGACTCATTCAAGTACACCCTTCATGGGATTTATGCCGCCTCTAAATTTTGGTTATTTGATGTATAGTGTATCTTCATGCCCCTCTATGCCCTTGTAGACCTTACTGTAAGGCCAAGGAGACATTCCACATGGTGGAAGGTCCTGTTGGCAGGAGCTAAAATGCCACTGAAATCCATTCTGAACGGACTGGGTGAACACGAGGCTTTACTTAAAGGAAAATTCAACCCAAAAACAATCTTTAGGTATTTGTTATGTAGTCCCAACATGTTTTGCATGTCACCAATCATGTTTTCAAGCTATTTATACCCGCTGGAGCGCAGGGTGATCCACCCCACTGAAGGACAACTCACTGGGGTAGGCAGGGTTGCAGCACTGAAGGACAACTCACTGGGGTAGGCAGGGTTGCAGCACTGAAGGCAGCACACACACCTAGAGTTGTTTTATTTAACCAGGTAGGCCAGTAGAGAACAAGTTCTCATTTACAACTGTGACCTTGTCAAGATAAAGCAAAACAGTCCGACAAAAACAACACACAGAAGACAGACAGACCGAGAGACACACCGAGAGACATACACAGACAGAGAGGGATGTGACTATCTCTAAGTGAGCAACACTTAGAGAATGAGATGACACACATTATGTTCCCCTCGCTCTCTCCATCACCGACCTGGATTTTAGCACCTCGTTCATCCTCAGTTCGAGGTCGAGCCTCTTCCCTCTCTCCCTCTCCAGCTCTTCCTTCATCTTCTCCACATTGGTTTCCTCTCGTAGCTTCCTCAACTCCTCTTCTGAAAAACACAACACATTAAATGACTGGTATCATGATGACAATGATGATTATCACCACATTTGTTTACCCCTGTTAATCCACAGACAGACAAATAGATTCCAGAACACAATTTCCATTTGTTCAAAATCTGGTTTTGCAAAACCTTTGAGATGATCTGGATCATATTGTCACAGCTTTACAAGAGGCCATTTCAGAACAACAACAAGTGTTATTCTGGTAGCTTCTGAGCTGTGATTAAATTTCAACCTCTGCAGACTGCAGTACAGAACGATAATCATGGGATGAGATTGTGATCCTCTTACATTGTCCCACTTGGCTCCTTTCACTGCTATGCTATGTATCCTGAGCCGAGCCACTGCGATGCTAAGAGGCTGGTCACTAGTCACAATACACAGCTGACGGAACACTCCGGTAATTGTTTCACTAACGTCCTGTTTCTTTCTTGTTTCCTCGCTTCCTCTTTCAGTCTCTCCGATCCTCTTCTTTCTTACTGACCTCTTTCCCTCCCTCCCTCCCTCCCCTCGCCTGGCTGACTCCAGTAGTGTCAGGTGTCATCAGGTGACTGGGCAGACCATGACTCCTCTCAGCCCCATGCCGGAGCTCAGCCCTGTGTTCATGCTCACACAACCAGTCTCATGAATACTAGAAGAGAGAGGGCAGCTCCTCTCACAAAGACTGGAGGCACATGGTTGATGAACATGGCACATTAACGGATACCAAAAGTGACGCCAGATTCAAATCTTTGCAAAGTGTCTGCAACACACACAGCAAAAAAAGAAACGTCCTCTCACTGTCAACTGCGTTTATTTTCAGCAAACTTAACGTGTAAACATTTGAATGAACATAAGATTCAACAACTGAGACAAACTGAACAATTTCCACAGACATGTGACTAACAGAAATGGAATAATGTGTCCCTGAACAAAAAGAGGGGGGGGGGGGTCAGTATCTGGTGTGTATCTGGTGTGGCCACCAGCTGCAATGCATCTCCTCATGGACTGCACCAGATTTGGCAGTTCTTGCTGTGAGATGTTAACTCCCTCTTCCACCAAGGCACCTGCAAGTTCCCTGACATTTCTGGGGGGGAACGACCCTAGCCCTCACCCTCCGATCCAACAGGTCCCAGACATGCTCAATGGGATTGAGATGCGGGCTCTTTGCCGGCCATGGCAGAACACTGACATTCCTGTCATGAAGGAAATCACGCCCAGAACGAGGAGTATGCTTGTGACATTGTCATGCTGGAGGGTCATGTCAGGATGAGCCTGCAGGAAGGGTACCACAAGGGAGGAGGAGGTCGTCCCTGTAACACACAGCGTTGAGATTGCCTGCAATGACAAGCTCAGTCCGATGATACTGTGGACACACAGCCCCAGACCACGAAGGACCCCCCCACCTCCAAATCAATCCCGCTCCAAAGTAAAGGCCTCAGTGTAAGGCTCATTCCTTCCGACAATAAACACACAACGTGGTCTGCAAATGTGAGGACGATCAGCTGTCCGTCCTGTCTCCCTGAAGCGCTGTCTTAGGCGTCACACAGTACGGACATTGCAATGTCTTGCCCTGGCCACATCTGCAGATCTCATGCCTCCTTGCAGCATGCCTAAGGCATGTTAACGCAGATGAGCAGATACCCTGGGCATATTTCTTTTGGTGTTTTTCAGAGTCAATAGAAAGGCCTGTTTAGTGTCCTAAGTTTTCATAACTGATCTTAATTGCCTACCGTCTGTAAGCTGTTAGTGTCTTAACAACCGTTACGCAGGTGCATGTTCATTAATTGTTTATGGTTCATTGAACAAGCATGGGAAACGGTGTTTAAACTCCTTACAATGAAGATCTGTGAAGTTATTTGGATTTTTATGAATTAAGACAGGGACGTTTCATTTTCTTTCTTCTGAGTTTACACACACAAGCAAAAGTATTCATTCCCCTTGGCGATTTTTCCTATTTTGTTGCATAAGAACCCGTCATTTAAATGGATTTTTATTTGGAATTCATGTATTGAACATACACCTAACCAATTTGGACAACTTTGTGTAATGATTTGTTTTTAACCCCCCTTATTAAACAAAATGGAAAAGTGGTGCGTGCATCTGTATTCACCCACTTTGCTATGAAGCCCCGAAATAAGATCTGGTGCAACAAATTACCTTCAGAAGTTACATAATTATTGAAATAAAGTCCACCTGTACACAATCTAAGTGTCACATGATCTCAGTAATATATATATATATATATACACACACACACCTGTTCTGAAAGGCCCCAGAGTCTGCAATAGCAACAAGCAAGCGGCACCAACAAGCAAGCGGCACCATGAAGACCAAGGAGTGGCAGGCAGCCTAGTGGTTAGAGCGTTGGACAAGTAACCAAGTTTGCAAGATAGAATCCCCGAGCTGACAAGTTAAAATCTGTCGTTCTGCCCCTGAACAAGACAGTTAACCCACTGTTCCTAGGCAGTCATTGAACATAGGAATTCTTGCCTAGTTAAAAGGTAAAATAATAATAATTTTAAAAAATGAGCTCTCCAAACAGGTCAGGGACAAAGTTAAGGTTAAATACAGATCAGGGTTGGGTTATAAAAAATTTAATAATTGGAACTTTGAACATCCCATTAAAGCACCATTAAATCCATTATAAAAAAAATTGAAAGAATTTGGCACCACAACAAACCTGCCAAGAGAGGACAGCCCACCTATTAAAAATAAATAAATAAACATTTTAAACTCACGGACATTGGAGGGCGTTAATCAGAGAGTAAACAAAGAGACCAAAGATAAGCCTGAAGGAGCTGCAAAGCTCCACAGCAGAGATTGGAGTATCTGTCCATAGGACCACTAAGCTGTACACTTCACAGAGCTGGGCTTTATGGAAGAGTGGCCAGAAAAAAGCCATTGCTTAAAGAAACAAATAAGCAAACATGTTTGGTGTTCACCAAAAGGCATGTGGGAGATCCCAAACATATGGAAGAAGGTACTCTGGTCAGATGAGACAAAAATGGAGCCTTTTGGCCATCAAGGAAAATGCTATGTCTGGCGCAAACCCAACGCCTCTCATCACCCCAAGAACGCCATCCACACACGGTGGTGGCAGCATCATGCTGTGGGGATGTTTTTCATCGGCAGGGACTGGGAAACTGGTTAGAATTGACGGAATGATGGATGGCGCTAAATACAGGGAAATTCTTGAGGGAATCCTGTTTCAGTCTTCCAGAGATTTGAGACTGGGACAGAGGTTTATCTTCCAGCACGACAATGACCCTAAGCATACTGCTAAAGCAACACGAGTGGTTTAAGGGGAAACATTTAAATGTCTTGGAATGGCCTTGTCAAAGCCCAAACCTCAATCCAATTGAGAATCTGTGGTATGACTTAAAGATTGCTGTACACCAGCAGAACCCATCCAACTTGAAGGAGCTGGAGCAGTTTTGCCTTGAAGAATGGTCAAAAATCCCAGGGGCTAGATGTACCAAGCTTATAGAGACATACCTCAAGAGACTTGCATCTGTAATTGCTGCAAAAGGTGGCTCTACAAACTATTGACTTGAATAGTTATGACCGCTCAAGTTCAGTTTTTTTTGTCTTATTTCTGGTTTGTTTCACAATAAAAAATATTCTGCATCTTCAAAGTGGTAGGCATGTTGTTTAAATCAAATGATACAAAAATATATTTTAATTACAAGTTGTAAGGCAACAAAATAGGAAAAATTCCAAGGGGGGTGAATACTTTCACAGCCACTGTATATAGGATACAACCATAAAATGAACATATTATATATGTAGTAACAAAAAGTGTTAAATCAAAAAAAATATATATATTCTTCAAAGTAGCCACCCTTTGCCTTCACAGCTTTGCAAATTCTAGGCACTCTCTCAACCAGCTTCACCTGGAAGGCTTTTCCAACAGTCTTGAAGGAGATCCCACATACGCTGAGCACTTGTTGGCAGCTTTGAATTCACTCTGCAGTCCAACTCATCCCAAACCACCTCAAATTGGGTTGAGGTCAGGTCACTCTTCCTCTTTGTCAAATAGCCGTTACCCAGCCTTGGAGGTGTGTTTTGATAGTGATAGTGTGATAATGATAGTGGGACTAAGCGCAAACCAGATGGGATGGTGTAGTACTGCAGAATGATGGTTAAGTGTGCCTTGAATTCTAAATAAAATCATAGCAAAACACCACCACACCACCTCCACCATGCTTCTTGGCAGCAATTCGACCATGAAGCCCTGATTCACAAACTCACAGTTGATGTTGAGATCTGTCTGGTACTTGAACTCTGAAGCATTTATTTGGGCTACAATTTCCTAAGCTGGTAACTTATCTGCAGCAATAGTAACTCTGGGTCTTCCTTTCCTTAGGCGGTCCTCATGAGAGCCAGTATCATCACTGCGCCTGGTTTTTGCGACTGCACTTGAAGAATTTATGAAAGTTCTTGAAATGTTGACCTTGTTGAAATGTTGAACTTCATGTCTTAAAGTCACAACGGACTGTCATTTCTTTTTGGTTATTTGAGCTGTTCTTGCCATAATATGGGCTTCGTCTTTTACCAAATAAGGCCATCTTCTGTATAGCCCCACCCACCCACCTACCTACCATGTCACAACTGATTATCTCAAACGCATTAAGAAGGAAAGAAATTCCACAAATGAACTTTTAGCAAGGCACAACTGTTAATTGAAATGCATTCCAGGTGACTACCTCAAAGTTGGTTGAGAGAATGCCAAGTGTGCAAAGCTGTCAAGGCAAAGGGTGGCTTATTTTGATGAATCTCAAACAAAATATTTAGATAAGTTTTTTTTTTTTTTTAACACTTTGTGGTTACTACATGATTCCATATGGTGTTATTTCATAGTTTTGATGTCTTCACTATTATTCTACAACGTAGAAGCCACAATCAATTTGAAATATTAAAGCCGATCCACCCCTCCCAACAAAAGAAAAGGAAACAAAAAAAGACTGGAGCAGAGGATGAGATGAGTTCTACTGTTTTCAACTGAGTTGTCAGTTGGAAAACAATAGAAGCTAAACTCTGGTCAGGAGCAACAAAGCAAAGTGAGGAGATCCACCGCCCTTATACAAATGCTAAGGAATGGTAGGGTAAACACTGCCATACTGTAGATCAGTGCTGAGGTGAGGGGTTGTCAAATGTATTATCAGTGATAAAAATAGATGGGTAAACTCTGACCGCCGTTCACAGTGAGTTTAGTAAAGCGCCTATATTGTCAATGCATTTTTATTTATTTTTTCGGCATAAGGTGGGTAAAAGCTTAAGCAAAAAAAAAAAAAAACAAACAAAAAAAAGGTAAACAGCGTTTAACCCTTCACTACACCACGTAGGTTCACCGCTCAGGGTACTTATTTTCTATGGGAATGTCAATTACAGTAAATGAACACAGCTCAACAGCCAGTGGAACGAACATCCATTATAAATGACTACCCACACCATATCACAACACTCGTCTCCATACAACAAGGGTATAATGTCCTGTCTCACACACACACACACCAGTCATAACTCAGTGGCTGACCTAATGCTAGAAGCTACGTACAAATTACTGCACCCACATGACATGCGTCCATATAGATATTGGTGTTACTTTACCCCACAGCCTTCGATCAGTCTTTCTCCTAAACATTAATAGTGCTGTTCCAAAAGAAAACGTGCTGCTACTAACATCCCATCTTATTCCGAGTCGCCTATGTACTGAAGCAACCTTACACAGCAACCCCGCTAGCCTGTACAGTGTGATTAGACAGACCTGTCACCAGGATCACTCTGACTCCAAAGCAGCACAGACACTAGGGGTCAAAATCAAAACAGAGAAGGACAAAAGAGAGGGTGAGAGAGGAAAAAAATAAAGAACAGATCAATAGATTTCTGTCCGCCCGGTGAGTGCATGTTGAGAGAAGAGAAAGAGGGGAGGGGGGGGGTTGACAAAAAGAGAGGGCGAAAGAGACGCTACTCCCCCCTGTAGGGCTACATGTATAATTCACAGACTGTTTCCTCTACCACCATCTCCCTAATTATCTAACATAGGAGATTTATACTACAGCAGTGTCACACTTCTCTCTCTCTCCATCGCTCTCATTTCTACCTGTTAACCCTCATCAAATATGTATCAGTCCCCCACGCTACCCCCTACCTGCTAGCACAGCCACAAGCAGAGTATCGAAGTTCTCTCTCTGAGCTGGAGGATACAGAACATAGAAATATAATTCATTCCATTTCTAGGATATAGAACCCAGACGACAGATGAGCTGTCTCTTTCTCCCATCCCCATACATTCCCCGCCCTCCCTTCACCTCTCTTCCTCCCTCCTTGTACAGATCTCTTCCTCCCTTTCTCTGTCCCTCAATCCAGTTAATAATGGCCCCCAGACAGGTAGAATGGAATATCTCATTGTGTTCTGTCAGTGTATGAATAAAAGTGCCCGTCTGGGTGGAAAGCTCATATGTCTTGCAGAAAAAATGGCAAGCCTCATCCTCCTACAGATACGATCTGGTATGAATGAACATGGAAGAGTTGGCTGAAGCACTGGCAGAATGACCCACCTGACTATAGCTCTACTGTATACTCCAGTACTACAGGGGAGGTATCTGAATGCATCTAAAACAAGCCCACTTACTTAGTAGCGAGTACAACTCCGCTTCAATTCGGCGTATCATACAAGTTACTACAGTACTTTAACAATGGAAGTTTGCTTTATTTGACCTCTACCCCACTTTGTATGTGTAATCATGATCATAAACATGTATTTATGTAAACGTCCTATAGGGTAAAGGTTCTGTGTCAGCCCTGCTAGTTTAGCGTGGCACTGAAAAACAATGTAGCAAGTTGTTGGTTCACAATTCGCTTTGTTTTAAAAATGGTCAAGATTTATTCAGAACAGCAATGGGTATTGCATACCATGTATGCAAATAGTCCCAACGTTTTGGTTGAATCTTTGCCAATGTGCAATTCGGTCATTATGATCTGTTTGAATGAACATGTGTAAAGGCTTTCCTAAAAACCCTTCCCTAATTAAAATGTTGACTGCAAAGTAGGCCTACCTGGCTGAATGATGTGATGATTTGTATCAGTCGCGGGGCATTCGTTTAGCAAACTCTGGCCTCACATATGGCCTACACTGTACAGGACAAAAACAGCTAGCCAAACACAACGACGCGCAATTGAATTAAAAAGGACAACTATATTAGTGGGAACTGGGACACGCTGTTGTACATGTCGATCCAGAGCATCCCAAACATGCTCAATGGGTGACACGTCTGGTGGGTATGCAGGCCATGGAAGAACTGGGAAATGTTGAGCTCCAGGAATTGTGTACAAATCCTTGCGACATGGGGCCGTGCATTACCATGCTGAAACATGAGGTGATGGCGGCGGATGAATGGCACAATGGGCCTCAGAATCTCGTCACCGTCTCTCTGTGCATTAAAATTTCCATCGATAAAATGCAATTGTGTTCATTGTCCATAGCTTATGCCTGCACATACCATAACCCCACCATGGGACACTGCTCACATCAGCAAATCACTCGCCCAAACAAAGCCATACACGCCGACTGCCATCTGCCCGGCACTGCAGTCAGGTCAAGACCCTGGTTAGGACGACGAGCATGCAGATGAGCTTCCCTGGAGACAATTGACAGTTTGTGCAGAAATTCTTCGCTTGTAAAAACCCACAGTTCCATCAGCTGTCTGGGTGGTTGAACTCAGACGACCCTGCAGGTCCTGGGCTGGCATGGTTACACGAGGTTTGCGGTTGTGAGGCAGGTTGGATGTATTCTTTAAAACAGCAGCTTACAGTAGAGAAATGAACATAACATTCTCTCTGACAACAGCTCTGGTGGACAGTCCTGCAGTCAGCATGCCAATTATACACTCCCTTAACTCTGTGGCATTGTGTTGTGTGACAAAACTGCACATTTTAGAGTGGCCTTTTATTGTGTGCGACCAAATCAGGTGCTGGGGCCCATCAACTGAAAAAGTTTGTCGCACAAGCGCCACCGGTGGAAAAAGTTTGTCTCGACTTGAGCACTGCGTGGTATAAGTAGCTTAGTTGTGACCTCGTGCTAAGTGCCAGAGAAGGCCTGTAACCCTATTAGACAACAGCTGACAGGACAGAGAGGCAGCCTAGGTAATAAGAGTGAAGCATTCTGGGTAATGTAACACACAGGCCTCTCCCCATGCTTGTGTAATGGGTATTGAATGTACTGGAGTAATCAGGCGGAGCCAGTCACACTGTCACTCTTCATCCCGTCAGCAGGTCATCGAGATGGCCCCAACACTGGGCCTGCCTGCCCTAAGCCCGGACCCCCTCTACCCCACCGAAAAACATCTAAGGTTGCTCATCAACAGAGGATGCATTTACCTCCACCCTCCCCATTCCACCCCTTCCCTGTGGGTCTGAAAGCAAATAAAGTTTTTAAAAAATAAGATTTTGTAAAAATGTTGGTTTTATCGTTTGTTTATTTGTATGGGTATAATTTTCCAGGCCTTAATTGTCATTTGACTAGCACCATTCGCTCTGCTCTCACTGTCAATAATTCTAATGTTGTAACTTCTAACAGTGGCCGGTGGGGGGGGTGATTGCCTTCTAAGTGCCAACATCTTTTTTGATGTTCTGCCTGACAGTTGTAATGGTCTCTGATCGTTTGAGAGATTCAAGGAGCTACTGACGTTTAGTAACATAGTAGATGCAACTCATTGAATATTTACATTCATGCACTTTGAAATGTAACTGTAGGGCACTCCCACACCATATGAAGGAATGTGCCTACCTGATTTAAGGGGAACAGTAAACAAATTTAAATTGTAAAAAAAACTTTTCCTTGAATTTAAACACCAGTCTGAACAACCTTCAAACGTTTAAATAGATGGTTTGGATTACGGGATGTCAAGGTAATATTGTTCCACATTCTGTTCCAGTTAAAGGTTCACATTCATTAACGGCTCAGAATGAGCTTTCTAAAAGTTGTTTATATGGAGATCAACCCTTTCGGGAGCACAGATCATTTATTTATAAATCATTGGATGGTTCGGTAGTTTCTATAGGCCAGAATAGCTGACCTAAGTTGTAAAAATAGGAGTTGTCTGTTAAAATACACTGAGTATACAAAACATTAAGAACGGGGACCTGAAGAACTAATACCTGTTTCTCTGAGTTGTGGCTGAACATGGACACAGATAATATACACTGGGTGTACAAACTGCAGGCCACACTACTTGCCTAGAGAGTTCTCAGCTATACTTTTAGTTTATTTACCACCACAGACAGATGCTGGCACCAAGACCGCACTCAGTCAGCTGTATAAGGAAATAAGCAAACCACTCACCCAGAGGCGGCGCTCCTAGTGGCCGGAGACTTTAATGCAGGGAAACTTAAATCAGTCCTACCAAATCTCTATCAACATGTTAAATGTGCAACCAGAGGGAAAAGAAAATTCTAGCTCACCTGTACTCCACACACAGAGACGGTCTATAAAAAGTGGTCAGATGAAGCAGATGCTAAACTACAAGACTGTTTTTCTATCACAGACTGGAACATGTTCCGGGATTCTTCCGATGACATTGAGGAACACACCACATCAGTCAATGGCTTTATCAATAAGTGCATTGAGGAGGTCGTCCCCACAGTGACTGTACGTACATACCCCAACCAGAAGCCATGGATTACAGGCAACATTCTCACTGAGCTAAAGGGTAGAGCTGCCGCTTTCAAGGTGCGGGACTCTAACCCGGAAGCTTACAAGAAATCCCGCTATGCCCTGCGACGAACCATCAAACAGGCAAAGCGTCAATACAGGACTAAGATTGAATCATACTACACCGGCTCCGACGCTCGTCGGATGTGGCAGGGCTTGCAAACTATTACAGACTACAAAGTGAAGCACAGCTGCGAGCTGCCCAGTGACACGAGCCTACCAGACGAGCTAAATCACTTCTATGCTTGCTTCGAGGCAAGCAACACTGAGGCATGCATGAGAGCATCAGCTGTTCCGGACGACTGTGATCACGCACTCCGTAGCTGACGTGAGTAAAACCTTTAAACAGGTCAACATACACAAGGCTGCGGGGCCAGATGGATTACCAGGATGTGTACTCCGGGCATGTGCTGACCAACTGGCAGGTGTCTTCACTGACATTTTCAACATGTCCCTGATTGAGTCAGTAATACTAACATGCTTCAAGCAGACCACCATAGTCCCTGTGCCCAAGAACACAAAGACAAACTTCCTAAATTACTACAGACCCATAGCACTCACGTCCATAGCCATGAAGTGCTTTGAAATGCTGGTAATGGCTCACATCAACACCATTATCCCAGAAATCCTAGAACCACTCCAAATAGCATACCACCCAAACAGATCCACAAATGATGCACTCTATTGCACTCCACACTGCCCTTTCCCACCTGGACAAAAGGAAAACCTATGTGAGAATGCTGTTCATTGACTACAGCTCAGCATTCAACACCATAGTACCCTCAAAGCTCATCACCAAGCTAAGGATCCTGGGACTAAATACCTCCCTCTGCAACTGGATCCTGGACTTCCTGAAAGGCCGCCCCCAGGTAGTGAGGATAGGTAGCAACACATCTACCACGCTGATCCGCAACACTGGAGCTCCCCAGGGGTGTGTGCTCAGTCCCCTCCTGTACTCCCTGTTCACCCGCAACTGCATGGCCAGGCACTACTGCAACACCATCATTAAGTTTGCTGACGACACAACAGTGGAAGGCCTGATCACCGACAACGACAAGACAGCCTATAGGGAGGTCAGAGATCTGGCCGGGTGGTGCCAGAATAACAACCTCTCTCTCAACGTAACCAAGACTAAGGTGATGATTGTGGACTACAGAAAAAGGAGCACCAAGCACATCCCCATTCTCATCGACGGGGCTGTAGTGGAGCAGGTTGAGAGCTTCAAATTCCTTGGTGTCCACATCAACAACAAACTATCAAGATCCAAACACACCAAGACAGTCGTGAAGAGGGCACGACAGACTATTCTCCCTCAGGAAACAAAAAACTATTTGGCATGGGTCCTGAGATCCCCAAAAGGTTCTACAGCTGCAACATCGAAAGCATCCTGACTGGTTGCATCACTGCCTGGTACGGCAATTGCTCAGCCTCCGACCGCAAGGCACTTCAGAGGGTAGTGTGTTCGGCTCAGTACATCACTGGGGCAAAGCTGCCTGCCATCCAGGACCTCTACACCAGGCGGTGTCATAGGAAGGCCCTAAAAATTGTCAAGACCCCAGCCACCCGAGTCAGCCTCTTCTCTCTACTACCGCATGGCAAGCGGTACCGGAGTGCCAAGTCTAGAACAAAAAGGCTTCTCAACAGTTTTTACCCCCAAGCCATTAGACTCCTGAACAGGTAACCAAGTAGTTACCCAGACTATTTGCATTGTGTGCCCCCACAACCCCTCTTTTACACTGCTACTACTCTGTTTCTCTTATATGCATAGTCACTTTAACTATACATTCATGTACATACTACCTCAATTGGCCCCACCAACCAGTGCTCCCGCACATTGGCTAACCGGGCTATCTGCATTGTGTCCCATCACCCACCAACCCCTCTTTTTACGCTTCTGCTACTCTCTGTTCATCATATATGCATCGTCACTTTAACAATACCTACATGTTGTCAATAAGCCTGACTACCAGGTGAGGGGGTGCAACTCAATGTTAGAAAGGTGTTCCTAATGTCTGGTATACTCAGTGTACATGAGTCTTTAAAATCATGGAATGTTCTAAAATTCACACTGTCCATGATTCCGGCAATGGTGCAGATTCCACATTAGAACCACGGGGGTGGGGGGGTGGGGGTGCAAAAGGCCACCCTCCAGAGCAAGGCATTTTGACTCAGTTGTTTTTCAATTTTGCGGCAAACAGAAAATGTGAGAGCAATAATAAGACCAAGGCACAGTTCACATTGATTAAGGGATACCTCTTCCAGGGCAATAGGAGACACCATATTTCTCTCTGTACTCAGCCAGGGGGCGGAAGAATCATGTCTAAACCAACTTAGGACGGGACAAAACGCTAGTGCCTGGAAATACAATTTATACAGACGTATTCAGTTACATTTAATTATCACAACGGAAAGCACACCTGTGCTCCAAGCAGAGATAACAGAGGTGCTAGTGTACTTCTAACACTTAAGCGTCAGAATCAGGAGTGCAGTTTACCCTGGGTCACAGTGGCACAGTAACAGAGCGTGCCTGTTTCCCTTCCTTCTCTGGCCACAATGAACCCCAGTAACATACAACATCCTACAACCCAGGGTCAGAGTCACGCACAAATATCATGTTTGTGGTTCAATTGTCCTTAAATAGCTAAGACTCATGCCCGAGTGTCGCTCTCCCATTCTCTCCACTGACCAGCTGAGAAGAAACTGATTTTTTCGGTTCGAGTGCCATCTCCTCATAATCCATATCCCACTCATCCACACACAGTGGGGAGACGGAGTCCTTCACAGTTAGAGTGATGTGTCATACCCTAGAGCTGCTGGTCTAACCAATGAAACTTTAAATCTACAGGAGGTACACAGACAGGTCAGAGAGTTAGGAGATAGTTACCCAGAAAAGGCAGGTTAAATATTCTGGGGCTATCGAGACAGACAAACGGATCACATGAACCTACTGAGGTTGTGGGAGACCGAGGTCTTAAAAACTACAATGGGTCATGTTAACTTACTGAGGTTGAGGTTGCTCTTGTGAGATTTAATCTTGTCGGTCCAACCTCCGTCAACGAGCCCGTCAAAGTCTGGGCCTGGGCCGCTGCAGTCCTCCATCTCCTCTGATACACAGCCAGCACACCCTGCTGAGCTAGTGTATTGACCGACACCACAGGATCCCACACTCCAACTGGGCTATGGTATCGACCAAATCCAGAAGCGACCCAACTCTCTACACCTCAGAGAAGCGACCCGCCAGCACTGATACAGGCCCAAACAACCTCGTCCCACTACGCTGAAGTTGGGATTCAGTGGAAGGTTACTGCCTAACGGACCTGACCCAAATAGACTCAGAATCTCTCTGCACTCAAATACAGCTCCTAGTCAGCCGGTCTAGGTGTCAAGTTCATAGCCTTGCGTCACACTGCGACATCTGTACCAAACAAACAACCTCATAGCTGATCAAAACTCCAGAGGAGAGAATCAGGGTATGTGGGTCAAGTCTGCTTATAGCAAGTCACAGCTGGATCCTATAGCATAAATACAAGAGAGGCCTTCCAGTCTGCAGAGTTAGAGATGGAGCCTTGAGTCCTTAAAACGTTCTGGAATCTACCAACCAAGTACGTTGGACTACTCCCCTCCCATGCAGTCTGTCCCGACAGAACCTCAGGACCCCTATACTAGTCAAAGGCAGCGTCCAGTGTGAATGCCATGTGTGTATGCAAGCAGACCAAAAAAATCCCTCATCTAGGCTAAGAGAAGGAAAAGTACTGCATGAGATTACACCAGCAGAACAATGGGTCCATTCACACACACCGACCTGCTGTGTTCACTGTTCACATTCTGTACAGTACTTAACACACCAACAACGAGGGTAAGTAGTTCGTGTAAGACAGCGCTTTTGCATGCATGTACACATCAATTTAAAAAAAAACATGGCCGTGTCATGTACTGTAAACGTAAACTTCATTTTAACACGCATGATGTGGATTGGTCAAATCGGTAGGTGGGGACAGTCAGAGACTGATTGGCTGATCTATTAACCCCGGCACACACGCAAAGCCCATGCACACAGGGTCGATCTATTAAACAACACAGACCCTACAGGTCACAGAGGCACTGTACTATTGACACAAACTCCACCCTACTGTGACCCCGATGTCACCATACCTCATGCTATTGTTGATGTCACTGCTGTCCTGACACAATCCAACTGCATTCCATACAGGACAGTTAGTTCTGTCCTGTTCTGTTGGTGACTGGCTGGCTGACTGATCAATATTCTCCTATTGCTGCCCTGCCCTACATCCCACTGGGTTAGAGAGACACACACACAGAACCCTGTGTCAAATCAGAGGGTCTGTTGTCCGGACTTCTGGAAGTTTCTATAGGGGTGCCACAGGGTTCAATTCTCGAGCCGACTCTTCTCTGTATATATGACGTCGCTCTTGCGGCTGGTGATTCTCTCATCCACCTCTACGCAGATGACACATTCTGTATTCATCTGGCCCTTCTTTGGACACTTAAACCTCCAAACGAGCTTCAATGCCATACAACTCTCCTTCCGTGGCCTCCAACTGCTTTTAAGTGCTAGTAAAACAAAATGCATGCTCTTTAACTGATTGATGCCCACACCCGACCGCCCGACTAGAATCACTACTCTGGAATGTTCAGACTTAGAATGTGCACAATACCTAGGTGTCTGGTTAGACTGTAAACTCTCATTCCAGACTCAAATTAAGCACCTCCAACCCAAAATTAAATCTGGAATTGGATTCCTATTTCGCAACAAAGCCTCCACTCCTGCTGCCAAACATACCTCGTAAAACTGACTATCCTACCGACCCTTGATTTTGGCGATGTCATTTACAAAATAGCCTCCAACACTCTACTCAGCAAATTGGATGCAGTCTATCACAGTGCCATTCATTCTGTCACCAAAGCCCCATATACTACCCACCACTGCGACCTGTATGCTCTCGTTGGCTGGCCCTCGCTTCATATTCGTCACCAAACCCACTGGCTCCAGGTCATCTATAAATCTTTGCTAGGTAAAGCCCTGCCTTATCTCAGCTCACTGGTCACCATAGCAACACCCACCTGTAGAACGTGCTCCAGCAAGTATATTTCACTTGTCATCCCCAAAGCCAACACTTCCTTTGGCCACCTTTCCTTACAGTTCTCTGATGCCAATGACTGGAACGAATTGCAATTAAAAAATAAAATAAAAACCACTGAAGCTGGAGTCTTAGCTCCCTCACTAACTTTAAGCACCAGCTGTCAGAGCAGCTTACCGATCACGGCACACAGCCAATCTGTAAATAGCACACTCATCTACCTCATCCCCATATTTATCCTCTTGCTCTTTTGCACCCCAGTATCTCTACTTGCACATCATCATCATCATCATCTGCACATCTATCACTCCAGTGTTAATGCTAGATTGTAATTATTTCACCTCTATGGCCTCCCTACTCTTCTACATTTGCACACACTGTACATAGATTTTTCTATTGTGTTATTGACTGTACATGTGTTTGTGTAACTCGTTTTTGTTGCACTGCTTCGCTTCATCTTGGCCAGGTCGCAGTTGTAAATGAGAACTCGTTCTCAACTGGCCTACCTGGTTATATAAAAGGTGAGAGAAAAAAAAGATGAGAGTTCAGAGCTCAACAAGGTTATGACAGGAACATTAAGGCAGGAAGTGGTGATAATGAAGGAAACATTGTTCAGAAGTAAACATTCTCCAAACGTTGTGGACTAATGGAAGTGTGCATGTGCTGTACTCTACATTTAAATGACACCAGGGCCAAGCTTAGCGCATTGCACAGAGCTAGCAGAGTTAACGAGAGCCGCGAAAACGTGGTCTACGCCGAGGCAAGTAGCACAGAGCCGATGGGAATCATACCCACAATTGAAAGGCAAGCTTTGCTAGGCTTGGGTGCTTTTTCTCCCCCTTCCCTGACTGTAATTGACTGTAAGCCTGTCAACATCTCGTTTCGACCGGACGGACGAAAGCAAATGGAATTACCAGATAGCCAGCTACTCACACTGCTACAACGTGAAGTTGAGAGACACGGGGTAACGTGAGTTTGAGTCAGGTAAGCAGGATGACAGCTTTATTTACCAGGGTGGTGGGGAATAAATGCAGTCTTCATACTTTCGGTGTAGTGAAATTTGAGCGAACAGGGACGCTAGCTAATTAGCTGGTTATCTTCACCTGAGTGATGATGCCGTCGTGTGAAAAACAGAATAGTGACCCGGTTTGTAAACCAAGTAACACGAGGTAGAAACACACAGCTAGGTCATCTTCTACAGGGGAATTTAAAAAGGGATGGTGCTTCAATGGTGGCGTAACACACTAAGAAGAAACAGCGCCGCTAATGTTAGCCAAACAAACTGAATGGGGGTTTAGCGCAGAAGTTGACAGCTAAAGCACCTGTGGTGCCGTTAGCCCACTAGCTAGCGAAGACACTTGAATGTTCAGCTAACTCTGAACGGTGGGAACCGATGGTGAGCTAGAGACCACAGGTAAAATTTGCTAAAACTAGTGGAAACTCATAGGCGGGATGCTAAAGCAGTGGAGCTAGCGAGCTATCAATGCTAGTTGCATGCATGCCAGGCAACAGGTGTACCGTAGCTAGCAGTCTACAAAAAGCGCTCCTAACAAGCTAACTTGAAATCAGTCAAATTAAACTGAAGTTCCTGAAAATAGAAAAGAAGCCACAACGCTCTGTGGTGGGTGGCATCCCCCAGGAAGAGTAGCTGGTGCTTTCACAACAGCTAAATGGTGATCCTAATAAAATACCAAATCCACACCAAAAGGAACCTTTAAGAGAGCTAGTATTCTGAAGAAAGCTGCTTAACAAGCTAGTAACCAAATAGACTTGTGAAGTGGTGAAGAAACCATAGCATTGTGGGGTGTTATATAGATTGGCCTGTTAGACGTGCTTGAACAAGGCTTAACCAATGACCCATAGTGAGATCTGAAAGAACTACAATTATATTCTATATAAATGAATATGACTATTACTGACGGTATATGCCCATGTTATATCATCCATATAACGTATTGAATATAGTTTAACGGCTGTGTCCTAAACAGCATAATTACAGTATTAGCCTGCTGACAACCAGGGAGATGCATGCCACTGTAAATAGCTGGAGAGAAGACATAGGGATGCCTGCTTGTTGCTGCCTAATGTTTGATGTATTGAGTTAAACTCCTTATATAAATTTAAACATCCACTGTGCAATGTCTTGTTATCTGCAGTACTTTATGCTTAAAGGAGGTATCTCATCATGAAGTACAGACACACCCCCGGACAACAGGCTGCAAGCAGTGGAAACCAAACCAACGACAGTACTGAGATTCCTCTTCTGCACAACGAGTAACACGTAAAACACAGATCTAGCTAGGAAGCTGTGAGTAGCTCAGTCAGTAACCAGTCATAATAGAGCCAAACAAGCACCTGTATCGATAGTGCTTTGTCGTTCTAGGAGACATTGTCGGATTTTTCACAGGGTACATGAAGTGAGAGGGTTGTAGGGAAGAGAGGTTGAATCAGCCATGACAGAGAGAGCGAGATCTAAACTATACTAATCGGTTCTGAGAGCCAGGAGCTACCGTAGGGCAACAGTGACACAACAACAATGTAACACACACACACACACACACACACGTGAGAGAGAGAGGGACCAGCTGTTCTTTCTGTCTTTCAAGCATCGCAACACACCCACTGACCCAACATGAGGAGGAAGTTACGACAAGCTTCACTCAGTTGATCTATGTGTGTGTGTGTGTGTGTGTGTGGAGTGGGATTTTTTTGAGCAGCAGACACCTTTTGGTAATGTGATATGCACACCGGACACACTCCCATTCACAACGGGGCGATAGAAACTTGTCAGCTCAGTTTGTGAATGCAAGGAAGAGTTGCCTTCCCTTGCTAGCAGTAACTAGCTGGCAGCCTGGCTAAAAAAAAAATTGCAAGTTAGCTAGCATTTTTAGTTTCCCACATCTACATGTGAAAAAAAAAAAAAAACATTTATATATGCCCTGCCCTCCTGAGGGGCGCAGCATTCTAAGACACTGCATCGCAGAGTTGTGGCGTCACTACAGCCTGTGTCATTATGGGTCATTACCAGCCGTGACCGGAACTCCCATAGGGCGGGGCACTCTACAAACCTACATTGGGTCAACGACTCTGGTTAGTGCTACAACAGCACTGGGAAAACGGTCCCTGTAGAACTGAAATGGAAGGAGTGATTAGTTGACAATATCAATAATCAGGCAACAAGAACAAACAGGATCACCACAACAGACAAGCCTGCTGTTTCCTCACCGACTTTCCATCTCATATAGTGAGGGGTGTTGCATCCCAAATGGCACCCTATACCCTACATAGTACACCATGTTTGGGCCCTGTTGTACCAGTCAAACATTGGACACACGTACTCATTCAAAGGGTTCTTTACTTTTACAATTTTCTACATTGTAGAATTAATAGAATACATCAAAACTATGAAATCATGTAGTAACCAAAAAGGTGTTAAATCAAAATATGTTTTATATTCTTCAAAGTAGCCACTGTTTGCCTTGATGACAGCTTTGCACACTCTTGGCTTTCTCTCAATTGATCAGAAATACAGTGTATACATTGTTAATGTTGTAAATGACTACCTTAACCAAATACATTTAAACTCAGTTTCACAATTCCTGACATTTAATCCTAGTAAATATTCCCCGTCTTAGGTCAGTTAGGATCACCACTTTATTTTAATAATGTGACATGTCAGAATAACAGTAGAGAGAATGATTTATTTCAGCTTTTATTTCTTTCATCACATTCACAGTGGGTCAGAAGTTTACATACAATCAATTAGCATAGAGTTTGGCAGCATTGCCTTTAAATTATTTAGCTTTTGTCAAACGTTTTGGGTAGCCTTCCACAAGCTTCCCACAATAAGTTGGGTGAATTTTGGCCCATTCCTCCAGAGTCAGGTTTGTAGGCCTCCTTGCTCACACACACACACTTTTTCAGTTCTGCCCACAAATTTTATATAGGACTGATGTCAGGGCTTTGTGATGACCACTCCAATACCTTGACTGTTGTCCTTAAGCCATTTTGCCACAACTTCAGAAGTATGCTTTGGGTCATTGTCCATTTGGAAGACCCATTTGTGACCAAGCTTTAACTTCGTAACTGATGTCTTGAGAGTTTGCTTCAATATATCCACAATTTTCCAGCCTCATGATGCCATCTATTTTGTGAAGTGCATCAGTCCTTCCTGCTCAAAGCTCCCCAACATGATGCTGCCACCCCCGTGCTTCATGGTTGAGATGGTGCGTTTCAGCTTGCAAGCCTCCACTTTTTCCTCAAAACATAACGATGGTCATTATGACCAAACAGTTCCATCAGCCCAGAGGACTTTTCTCCAGAAGTATAATCTTTGTCCCCATGTGCAGTGGCAAACCGTAGTCTGGCTTTTTATGGTGGTTTTGGAACAGTGACTTCTTCCTTGTTGAGCGGCCTTTCAGGTTATGTCGATATAGGACACATTTTACTGTGGATATAGACACTTTTGTACCCATTTCCTCAAGCATCTTCACAAGGTCCTTCGCTGTTGTTCTGGGATTGATTTGCTCTTTTCGCACCAAAGTACATTCATCTTTAGGAGACAGAACACGTCTCCTTCCTGAGCGGTATGGCGGCTGCGTGGTCCCATGGTGTTTATACTTGCGTACTATCGTTTGTACAGATGAATTTGATACCTTCAGGCATTTGGAAATTGCTCCCAATGATGAACCAGACTTGTGGTGGTCTACAATTATTTTTCTGAGCTCTTGGCTTATTTCTTTTGATTTTCCCATGATGTCAAGCAAAGAGGCACACCGATTGACTCATTTTCTGGAATTTTCCGAGCTGTTTAAAAAGGCACAGTCAACTTAGTGTATGAAAACTTCTGACCCACTGGAATTGTGATACAGTGAATTATAAGTGAAATAATCTGTCTAAACAATTGTTGGAAAATATACTTGCGTCATGCACAAAGCGGATATCCTAACAAACTGGTTTTGGAAAGTCGGTTAACAAGAAATTTGTGGAGTGGTTGAAAAATGACTCCAACCTAAGTGTATGTAAACTTCCGACTTCAACTCTACATAGGTGTACAGAGGCCAATTATCAGCAAACATCTCTCCTGTGTTCCAATCGCATGTTGTTAGCTAATCCAAAATCATTTTAAAAAGGCTAAACTTTTACAATTATGTTAGCACAGCTGAAAACTGTTAAAGCAATTAAAGAAGCAATAAAAAAAAACCACTGTACTACCTCCTTCACAGAACAGCACAAACTGTCTCTAGCCAGTATAAAAAAAGAGTGGGAGGCCCCAGTGCACAACTGAGCAAGAGGACAAGTACATTAGTGTCTACTTTGTGAAACAGATGCCTCACAATTCCTTAACTGGCAGCTTTTATTAAATAGTACCCGCAAAACACCAGTCTCAGAGTTCCTCTGTCAAGTGTCTGTTCTTTTGCCCATCTTAATCTTTTCTTTTTATTGGCCCGTCTGAGGTATGTTTTTTCTTTGCAACTCTGCCCAAAAGGCCAGCATCGTAGAGTCACCTCTTCACTGTTGACATTGAGACGGGTGTTTTGCGGGTAGTATTTAATGAAGCTGTCAGTTGAACTTATGAGACGTTTGTTTCTCAAACTAGACACGAATGTTGGTACATAATGCAAATAGTCTGGTTAGCCATTTGATTACCTGTTCAGGAGTCTTATGGCTTGGGGGTAAAAGCTGTTAAGCCTTTTGGACCTAGACTTGGTGCTCCAGTAGCGGCAGCTTAGCTCCAGTGATGTACTGGGCCATACGGACTACCCTCTGTAGCGCCTTGCGGTCGGAGGCCGAGCAGTTGCCGTAACAGGCAGTGACGCAACCAGTGCTCTCTATGGCGCACCTGTAGAACTTTGAGGATCTGAGGACCCATGCCAAATATTTTCTCCTGGAGGGGGAAATAGGCTTTGTCGTGCCCTCTTCACAGCTGTCTTGGTGTGCTTGGAGCATAATAGTTTGTTGGTGATGTGGACACCAAGGAACTTGAAGCTCTCAACCTGTTCCACTTCAAAGAGAATGCACACTCCCCTTTTCCTGTAGCATCTCGTTTTTCAATGGCATATCCATTATTTTAGTCGAGTTCGATTGATCTCTTCTGAGAGTTCTAGTAGCATATTAGCCTGTCTAGTGGCGTGAGGTTTTTTTCAGCTGTTCAGACGGGCCTCAGAACAACTATAGGCAATGCTATAGTCTAACCACGAGCAAGTCTCATCCACTCAGACCCCATATGCTTGTCTCTCTCTCTCTCTCTCTCTCTCTCTCTTCACGCTGCTCCACTACCTCCCCACACTGAACAAACTGTGCAGAGATAAACAGAGATGAACAGAACAGAAAGCAGAGATGAACAGAAAGCAAGAATAAACAGAGCAAAGTCCATTTAGCTGCTAATGGATTCTCATGCTTCACCGCTCCTACTGGTCCAATTACACTGGGAGGAAGAGAGGGATAGAGGACGGGAGAAAGAGAGCAGAGGGGGGGCCTGGTCAGGACCTGTATAACCCAGAAACAGATTCACTCTAGTTCACGAACACAACAGTCCCCTACTGCCATTGAGTATGACGTGTGTAGAGAGGCCAGGGACTAAACACATCTCTATTCTGACCTTCAGCAAGGCAAGGCTGCCATGTTGGTACCATCTTCTATAACATGATGAAGACTAACTCAAACATCAGCTATGGAAGACTGTCATTGGTAACAAAGCAGAGGTGAATAATGCATGAGTATGTCAAGTGTATATGCAGATTATCTTTTAGATAGACTTCCCCTCTATCTACCTCCCCTCTCCATACAGATCCCACACAAACAGGAGAGTGAACTTGAAAGAGCAAATTGCCCTGACCAAAAAAAAAAGTGGGCTAAGTACCAACGACACAAATGGCACTCAGCTCTGTAGACAACATTCATTGGGACATTATTGGTCTGTCTAAATGAGTACTGGTGATGAGACCGTGCTGTTATTAGATGCCGAGTCTCTCATCCATCTGTGTGTGTGTGTGTGTGTGTGTAACAGGGTCTTCATAAGGACCCTCTACAGGGCTGAGGGAGACTACGGCTAAATAATTAACCTGCTAAAAGAATACCTAAATAAGAAAAACTTAACAGAATACACCTGGCAGCCATACCAGCTTTAGCTAAAAATATTTAATTTGGATTTGATGTAATTTGACATCAAATGTTACATATTTATAATACCAGTCAAAAGTTGACACTCATTCCAGGGTTTCTTTATTTTTACTATTTTCTACATAGTAGAATAATCGTGAAGACATCAACAACTTTGAAATAACACATATGGAATCATGAAGTAACCCAACATTTTTTTTTTTTTAAACAAACATATTTTGAGATTCTTCAAAGTAGCCACCCTTTTCCTTGATGACAGCTTTGCATTCTCTCAACCAGCTTCATGAGGTAGTCACCTGGAATACATTTCAATTAACAGGTGTGCCTTGTTAAAAGTTAATTTGTGGAATTTATTTTCTTCAAGTGCAGTTGCAAAAACCATTAAAACGATATGATGACACTGGCTCTCATGAGGACCGCCACAGGAAAGGAAGACCCAGAGTTACCACAGCTCAGATTGCAGCCCAAATAAATTCTTCAGAGTTCAAGTAACAGACACATCAACTGTTCAGAGGAGACCGTGTGAAAAATCAGGCCTTCATGGTCAAATTGCTGCAAAGAAACCACTACTAAGACACCAATAAGAAGAGACTTGCTTGGTAGAAGAAACATGAGCAATGGACATTTGACTGATAGAAATCTGTCTTTTGGTCTGATGAGTCCAAATTTGAGATTTTTGGTTGCAACTGCCATGCCTCTGAGACGCAGAGTAGGTGAACGGATCTATGCATGGGTGGTTCGAACTGTGAAGCATGGAGGTGGTGCGATGGTGCGTTGCTGGTGACACTCAGTGATTTATTTAGAATTCAAGGCAAACTTAAACAGCATGGCTATCACAGCATTCTGCAGCGATACGCCATCCCATCTTGTTTGCACTTAGTGGGAGCATCATTTGTTTTTCAATAGGACAATGACCCAACACACCTCCAGGCTGTGTAAGGGCTATTTGACCAATAAGGAGAGTGATTGAGTGCTGCATCAGATGACCTGGCATCCACAATTACCTCACCTCAACAAAATAGAGATGGTTTGGGCAGAGTTGGACTGCAGATTGAAGAAAAAGCAGCCAACAAGTGCTCAGCATGTGGAAACTCCTTCAAGACTGTTTGAAAAGCATTCCAGGTGAAGCTGGTTGAGAAAATGCCAAGAGTGTGCAAAGCTGTCAAGGCTAGGAGTGGCTACTTTGAAGAATCTCAAATATATTTTGATTTGTTTAACGACTCCATGTGTGTTACATTTCATAGTTGATGTCTGTTATTCTACAATGTAGAAAATAGTAGAAAATAAAGAACACCTTGAATGAGTAGGTGTCCAAACCTTTGACTGGTACTGTATGAGGCAAAAGGTACAGAATGGCACCTTTTATTTAGGGGTATTTTAATACATATCCATTTAACCATTTAGAAGTCAAAGCATTTTATGCATCTAGTCCCCCCATTTGAAGGTGTCATAAGATCATACCCCCAAAACATGTGACCCTGTCACCATTACTAATAACAGAGGCAGTTAGCATTTTTGGGGGTGGTTATGATATTTATGCACTCATTCACGATTGTCACATCTAGTCCCACTCCGATGTCGCGAGTTTACTAACCACCGGTCCTGGCACCCCCTCATTATGGACACCTGCACTTCCCTGATTATTTAGCCCCCTTTGTTAAATCATTCCTTAGGTGTTAATGTCTCTCACGTTCAGTTCGCATCCCATGTTTGTTCTTTTGCATCTGTTCCGTATTAAAAACTCACCTTCTGCTTTCTGACTCCTGAGTTTGTAGAGTACCAAGTTTGATGTAACCATTGCGTGCTTGGAATGAGAACGAAATACTAACCTTTGAAATAAATACACTACAGTTGAAGACAACTGGAAACTCTGGAGGGGGTTCGAGTACCGACTGGCAAAATGTTTAACAGTCATCAAACTCTAAAATCTAAGTTGAGAACTCTGGCCTCTTTCTAGAGCTCCGACCTAAAGATCACTGACGTCATGAGTTGACCTTGTTCCCCCCACCCGAGTTCCCAGCATCTTGAAAGCCCCATGTGCCTCACCCTAATAATTTTGTCCCTTTCCCCCTCAATTTCACCTACTGTTTTGACTTGGTGGTGCACAGGTAGCCTATAGACTGTTTTAGCTAAATGTAATCTAATATTGTAAGAGCTTTCATTATCTGCTTATATGCCCCCTTTATTTATCCTACTGTTCTGACTTGGTGTACAGGGAGAATACTGTACGAACGAACAGCCCATGTTCTGTATTCTGTCGCTGTACATTTCAAAAGTGCTGATCAAATAGTTATACTGACTACATCCATCCTAGCTCGCTCATTAATGTCTTAATATAAATTACGGATGGCCTCTTATGCGCTTGTCGGTCCCTTATGCCATAATTTCAAAATCTCAATAATCAGTAGAAAACACATTTGTTTAGGCAAGTCAGCCATAGTAGCTATGTCTTTTTAAAAAGGCAGTAAATGAGGCTGAATGAACTGTGTCACTGCCAGACAAGGCTGATAGCCAGGTGTAGAGGTGGTAAGGAGTCAATCCATGGTGCTGAAAAGAAACCACTGCTGTTGGGACAGCTTTATGTAGGCCCTAACAGTTTGTGGGCACAGGTTGTCACCATTATAGTGCAATTTATGTACTGTTTAGTATATATATTTATTTTATGGTTGATGCATGCCAACAAAGCCACTACACATCACTAAACAATAATATATATATATATATATATAAAAATGGGGTGTTTGCCCCATCAAGATTTACATGCCAAAATCGCCACTGGTAAGAGGCACGTCAGCAACAGAACAAACTATAATCAAGTAAAAAAAAATTGGGGGGGACAGCATAGCTAGCTAACTAGTAGATTTACATAATCAACAACATGAATGATCAGCTGATAGCCCATCCTCTTTAACCAATGTGAATCTTTATGAGGCATTGCAATTAGCTTGCTTTTAATTAGCTTACATTCTCACTACAGAGTCAGTTGGTAATTTATGAATTATGGAAGTCTTTTGGTGTGCCGTTTTATTTAACAGGACTTAGAGTCAAAGTGCTTTCATTTCTAAATAATAATTATTCTTTTTTTTATTTATTTTTTAAATCGGTATGTATGAAAAATACAAAAAAAAAAAAGTGATATTCTGTACTGTCGCCACATAAAACAAAAACATTTGATCTCAAATCCAAAATTTTGGAGTATAGAGCTAAATTTAACATTTTAGCTTCACTATCCAAATAATTACTAGGAGAGTGTCTATTTAGCACTGTACATGTAGCCATATAGCTTTAGCTTCACTATAGCTTTGGACATACAGCTTTAGCACTGGCAATTAGCAATAGCTTCAAGCCTATAGCTTCAGCCATATACAGTGGGGCAAAAAAGTATTTAGTCAGCTACCAATTGTGCAAGTTCTCCCACTTAAAAACATGAGGCCTGTAATTTTCATCATAGGTACACTTCAACCATGACAGACAAAATGAGAAAAAAAATCCAGAAAAATCACATTGTAGGATTTTTAATGAATTTATTTGCAAATTATGGTGGAAAATAAGTATTTGGTCAATAACAAAAGTTTCTCAATACTTTCTTATATACCCTTTGTTGGCAATGACAGAGGTCAAATGTTTTCTGTAAGTCTTCACAAGGTTTTCACACACTGTTGCTGGAATTTTGGCCCAGTCCTCCATGCAGATCTCCTCTAGAGCAGTGATGTTTTGGGGCTGTTGCTGGGCAACACGGACTTAACTCCCTTCAAAGATTTTCTACGGGGTTGAGATCCGGAGACTGGCTAGGCCACTCAAGGACCTTGAAATGCTTCTTACGAAGCCTCTCATTCGTTGCCCGGGCGGTGTGTTTGGGATCATTGTCATGCTGAAAGACCCAGCCACGTTTCATATTCAATGCCCTTGCTGATGGAAGGAGGTTTTCACTCAAAATCTCATGATACATGGCCCCATTCATTCTTTCCTTTACACGGATCAGTCGTCCTGGTCCCTTTGCAGAAAAACAGCCCCAAAGCATGATGTTTCCACCCCCATGCTTCACAGTAGGTATGGTGTTCTTTGGATGCAACTCCAAACACAACGAGTTGAGTTTACCAAAAAGTTCTATTTTGGTTTCATCTGACAATATGACATTCTCCCAATCTTCTTCTGGATCATCCAAATGCTCTCTAGCAAAGTTCAGACGGGCCTGGACATGTACTGGCTTAAGCAGGGGGACACGTCTGGCACGGCAGGATTTGAATCCCTGGCGGCGTAGTGTGTTACTGATGGTAGGCTTTGTTACTTTGGTCCCAGCTCTCTGCAGGTCATTCACTAGGTCCCCCCGTGTAGTTCTGGGATTTTTGCTCACCGTTCTTGTGATCATTTTGACCCCACGGGGTGAGATCTTGCGTGGAGCCCCAGATCGAGGGAGATTATCAGTGGTCTTGTATGTCTTCTATTTCCTAATAAATTGCTCCCACAGTTGATTTCTTCAAACCAAGCTGCTTACCTATTGCAGATTCAGTCTTCCCAGCCTGGTGCAGGTCTACAATTTTGTTTCTGGTGTCCTTTGACAGCTCTTTGGTCTTGGCCATAGTGGAGTTTGGAGTGTGACTGCTTGAGGTTGTGGACAGGTGTCTTTTATACTGATAACAAGTTCAAACAGGTGCCATTAATACAGGTAACGAGTGGGGGACAGAGGAGCCTCTTAAAGAAGAAGTTACAGGTCTGTGAGAGCCAGAAATCTTGCTTGTTTGTAGGTGACCAAATACTTATTTTCCACCACAATTTGCAAATAAATTCATTAAAAATCCTACAATGTGATTTTCTGTATTTTTTCCCCCTCATTTTGTCTGTCATAGTTGAAGTGTACCTATGATGAAAATTACAGACCTCTCATATTTTAAAGTGGGAGAACTTGCACAATTGGTGGCTGACTAAATACTTTTTTGTCCCACTGTAGCCTTAGCAAAAGGCTTTGGCCATACAGTTTTAGCCCACGTGTTAGCTTCAGCAATGCATACTCACACTCTCAGGGATGCAGAGGCACACTGGCAGACCTGTGGATGGAAAAACTGCACGCACACACACACACACACACACACACACACACACACAAGCACAGGCCACTACACGTGCTACACTACAGCAGCATAGGCTTGGTACAGTATGTACCCATCCCTGAGTTGGGTTAATGGGGCAGGGCAGCCACATTGGCCAGAGGCATTACGAGTGTGGCTGACCCAGCACAGAGGTGTGTGTTAGAGTATGAACCAGTTTCCCCAACTCCCTCGTACATCCCTCCACCACAACACCCATTCCTCCAGCCTCTCCCATTCTCACACAGACTCCCCCAATTCATGTCCACAAGCAGATCGCAACAGAGGACGAATAAAAAGCTACAGCAGCTAAAACGTGTGTTAGGGTTGTTAAGGTCACTTACGTAGGAAGTGTTTCTCCAGTAAGGCAATCTCTAGATGACCCTTCACCTCGTTTAGCCGGTCCGACTCGCTCCTCTGGAAGTCTTGAAAGGCTGCAGCCATGTTAAGAGCCCCCGAACCCGCCTGCACACAGAGGAGAAGTGCACGTTCATACAGGCGTAATATTAAACGCACACGCACACACACTGGAAGTCCTGAAAGGCGGGCTCCATGGTGAGAGCCCCAGAACTCATCTGCACGCACGAACACACACCAAGAGGCTAAATTAACATTAATACAGGCATGACATCACACACAGAAGAAACGCACGTTAAAAATAACATACATGAGATCGACTTAACACACATTAAAACAAGCATGAATAAAACCCACACACACACACACACACACACACACACACACACACACGGCGGAGTAGCTATATCTCCAGTATGATGACTCACACAGCCAGTGCGTTTCCCTCCCGTTTTGAAAAGCGTTGCAGAGTAGATCCCTACCGACTGACTGTCCTCTAGTTCAAACGCAACACTGATGACTCAACCACTCTCTACCCCCAACTGACTCATGGCTTTAGTTCACGACACCGCATTACTCCATAGATTACCAGACCAATACCAGGTGAGAGAGAGATGGTGAAAGAGGGGAAGAGTGGAGGGGGGGGGAAGAGGATCAGTAGATGAAAAAGATGTCAAGAGAAAGCGACAGAAATAGGATTGTGTTAAAGAAAGCAACAGAGGATGATAGGAGGGAGGAGAGAAGGAAAGCGTGGAAGCTGCAGTTATTCTGAGCCACTGCAGGTTTACCAGCCGCCAACGGACCAACGCAGGCAGGGTGTCCCTTTAAGAGGCTCCTGCCACAGACAAAGACAGTCACGGCCAACACACACATAAAGCCGAACACACACTGCAGCAGCAGCTTCTCCCTGCAGCATTCCTGACTGCAGCGTGTCTTAATCTGTTATGTTGCCTGTCAAGTGCATGAGAGACAAACACCGCATGAGAGAGAACAAGGGATGAGAAGAGAGAAAGGAATTTAGTTAAAGATGCCCTACTTGGGATGCAGCCAGTGATTAACAAGGGATGAAGAGAAAAGACGGTGAGATGAATGAAAAACTAAAAACAGAGAGCCTTCACTCTGTAGCCCAAATGTCAGAGAGTTGATTTGAGAAGGGGGATAGAGAGAAACAAGAGGGGAGGGGCTAGACTGGGTGCGTCTGGAACAGGAAGTAAACACCCAGGTCATGTGATCTGGTCCTGAGGAGTAAAGAAGCAGCAGTGCAGAACTAGCATGGAGTATCTGCAGCACTGAGGAACGAGTAGTAGTGTGTGTGTTTGATGATTTTATTTGTTCAACTTTTATTCTCATTTACAATGACGGCCTACCAAAAGGCCCCCTGCGGGGACGGGTGCTGGGATTAAAAATAAAAGTGTAGGACAAAAACACATGACAAGAGACCACATAAAGAGAGACCTAAGAAGACAACACATCATGTGTGTTGGGGGGGTTGGTCTATGTTGCAGAGCCCAGGAATTTAAAGAACTAGGACGCTGCGTAGCCCAACAAAAGGTTATTTCTCAAACTCTGGATGAATGGGGGAAGCATATTACGGGCATCTTCATTTACAAAACCACTGTTCAGGTCTACTCCCCCTCAGTTCTATGCTTCTATTTCTATGATTGTGAAAGTGATTTTTCAGAAAATTACTAGAAAGTCAGCAGCTGGCATTGAGCTGGTCTCATGTTTGATCCTGGGCAGAAAACATAGAATTATTAGGCTTACACCGCATAACGGACTATTTTGAAATATCGACAGTAAGATTTACAATACCGCTCAAGGGTACCCATAAAAGACACCCCCACCCATGAAATCTAAGATGTGTCAACTAATGTATCTACTTCAGTGCTCCAGCTATACATTTGCTAACTAAGATGGCTAGATGTCAAGATCAAGCTTCTTGGTTACACCAGACATTCAATCCCCTCCTGGATCAAGATCCGTTGCCTAAATTGTTGTGTATAATTTTTTTAAATTATTAATATTTTTGTACACTCAGTGTGTGTGTACAAAAAAATAATAACACTGTCCTAATATCAAGTTGCTCTCCCCCCTTTTGCCAACAGAACAGTCTAAATTGATTGGGGCATGGACTCTACAACAAGTTGAAAGTGTTACTCAGGGATGCTGGCCCATGTTTACAATGCTTCCCACAGCATTTGGCTGGTTGTTTGGGTGGTGGACCATTCTTGATACACATGGGAAACTGTTGAGTGTGAAAAACTCTGTAGCTCTTGACACAAACCGATGTGCCTTGCACCTACTACCATAGCCCATTCAAAAAGGCACTTAAATATTTGGTCTTGCCCATTCACCCGCTGAATGGCACAAACACAATCCATGTCTCAAGGCTTAAAAATGCATCTTTAACAGGTCTTAACAAGTGACATCAATAAGGGATCACAGCTTTGAACTTGATTCACCTGGTCAGTCTCATGTAAAAGGCAGGTGTTCTTAATGTTTTGTACACACACAGAAAGTATTCAGACCCCTTGACTTGTTCCACATTGTTACATTATTAAAGCCTTATTCTAAAATTGATTAAACGTTTCTCAATCTACACACAATACCCCATAATAACAGTGAAAACAGAAGGCATTTTTGCAAATAAATAAAAAACAAAATCCTTTACATTAGTGTTCAGACCCTTTATTATGAGGCTCAAAAATTGAGCTTAGGTGAATCCTGCTTCCATTGAACATCCTTGAGAGGTTTCTCCAACTTGGAGTCCACCTGTGATAAATTCAATTGATTGGACATGATTTGGAAAGGCACACACCTCTCTATATAAGGTCCCACAGTTGACAGTCATGTCAGAGAAAAAAAACAAGCCATGAGGTCGAAGGAATTGTCCATAGAGCTCCGAGACAGGATTGTGTCGAGGCACAGATCTGGGGAAGGGTACCAAAACATTTCTGCAGCATTGAATGTCCAAGAACACAGTGGCCTCCATCATTCTTAAATGGAAGAAGTTTGGAACTACCAAGACTCTTCCTAGAGATGGCAGCCCGTCCAAACTGAGCAATCGGGGGAGAAGGGCCTTGGTCAGTGAGGTGATGACCTGATGGTCACTCTGACAGAGATCCTCTGTGGAGATGGGAGAACTTTCCAGAAGGACAACCATCTGTGCAGCACTCCACCAATCAGGCCTTTATAATAGTGGCCAGACGGAAGTCACTCAGTAAACAAAGGCACATGACAGCCTGCTTGGAGGACTCTTAGACCATGAGAAACAGGATTCTCTGGTCTGATAAAACCAAGTTGAAATCTTTGACCTGAATGCCAAGCATCACTTCTGGAGGAAACCTGGGACCATCCTAACGGTGAAGCACGGTGGTGGGAGCGTCATGCTGTGGGGATGTTTTTCAGCGGCTGGGATAGGATACTAGTCAGGATTGAGGCAAAGATGAACGGAGCAAAGTACAGAGATCCTTGATTAAAACCTGCTTCAGAGCGCTCAGGACCTCAGACTGAGGATGAAGGTTTACCTTACAACAAGACAACGACCCTAAGCACACAGCCAAGTCAATGCAGAAGTGCCTTCGGGACAAGTCTGTGAATGTCCTTGAGTGGCCCAGCCAGAGCCTGGACTTGAACCTGATCGAACATCTCAAATCAAATCAAATTTTATTTGTCACATACACATGGTTAGCAGATGTTAATGCGAGTGTAGCGAAATGCTTGTGCTTCTAGTTCCGACAATGCAGTAATAACCAACAAGTAATCTAGCTAACAATTCCAAAACTACTACCTTATAGACACAAGTGTAAGGGGATAAAGAATATCGAACATCTCCGGAGAAATCTGAAAATTGCTGTGCAGCGATGCTCCCCATCTAACCTGACAGAGTTTGAGAGGATCTGCAGAGAATAAATGGGAGAAGCTCCCCAAATACAGATGTGCCAAGCTTGTAGCGTCATACCCAAGAAGACTCGATGCTGTAGTCGCTACCAAAAAGGTGCTTGTGTGTAGATTGATGAGGGAAAACAACTTAATCCATTTCAGAATAAGGCTGTAAACCTAACAAAATGTGGGAAAAGTCAAGGGGTCTGACTACTTTCCGAATGCACTGTGTGTGTACCATTTTTGTTGTTTAATAGCGCCCCTTGTGTAAACCTTCGGCAATACAGTATACCCCAATATGGTACAGAAACGGTATGACAAAACTGGATACCTTCCAACCCTAATAATTATATCTGTGGCAGGTAAACCGTCAAACTACAAGCTGCATAATGGTATATTTGACGTGTGATTATAGGGGAAACAATTTTGTCCAATCGAAGACAGACCAATAACAGATCCCCAACATCAGAGACAGACCACTCACAATCAAACAGAGGGCACACCTAACAATAGAAAGACCTCAACATCACTATCAGAGCATTCCAGCAAAGATCAATGATAGCTCCACCCACCTGGTCTGTTGTGATAGGAGGGAGTGTTAGGGGGGAAAGGATGGATGTTTTATAGCAGAAAACAGTGAGGACATTACCCTTTCTTTCTATAGTTTTGTCCAGCTCCAGTGCCAAGTTGGATGTGTGCAAAACAGTCTCCGTTCATATAGGGAGCAATAAGGGCCCCATGAGACAGCTGTAGGCTGTAGCCCTCAGGCTTGGCCTGGTGTTGTAGAGAGGGGCTGGACTGCTATACAGTCTGCCAGACTACTAAAGTAGATGCCTGTTCACGTTGATAGAACTCCTTCCACATTAGGTCAAGCAAACAACGCCTTAGCGAAGGTCGGGAGTTAAAAAATGACTTGCAAAAAAACTCCTAGTGAGATTTGCTCTACTTAGATGGGGATTAAAAAAATAAATAAAAAAATGGGCTGAACCATAACATTACAGAAGCATGGAATAGATTCATGATTGCTCCGAGATACAGTCAAAAGTACTCCTCTTCAATATAACCAATCCGAAAGTTCCATAGTTTAGCTAAATATTGATTAGAATGCATCGGAGCCTTGTACCTTTGCAGAAAGCCTTAAAATCAGGAATGGGGACAGTGCATTGACATGTGGATGGATCACTTGCACCTACAATCTCAGTGTTGTATGAGATATTGAATGAAAAGCTACAGGAGATAGGTCATACTAGAACGGCCATACTAGAACGGCCAGGAGGAATCGCCGCTGAGGAATTGCCTCCTGTCATGCTATTTGTTTTATCTTATTCACCCTCAAGCTACAGACCGGCTGAGACATCTTATTGAGCTGAAAATAAACATTTACTCCACTTCTCTTCCATCAATAGCCTTCTCCTGTCATCATCTAACCCCCACAGAAACAAGACAGAGACTAGTCTAGAATAGAACAAGAGAGAGAGGTACATACAGTACAAAGAGACGGTTTAGAGACAGTGAGAGAAAGATAGCGAGACCAAAGAGACGAGAAGTGGAGGAAAACAACTACTTTCGTATCATCTGATGCCAAGAAGCCATAAGGTGATGTAACGCTAACCGTTAACACAGAGTAACCTGAAGCAGCAGCAGTACTCTAGGCTACTGGGAAGAAGGCGTGGCAACGGTTGGTGACCCAGTATCTCTGGCACTGTTCCCAGTGCAGGCTTAAATCACAGAGGGAGAACATTTTGGGTGTGCTGTGGCCAGGGGATTAATACTCGTGACCAGTGCGCCAGTTCATTAGAAGTGCGAGTTAACCAGTAAGATTAGGTGTGTCAAACTCCTTTTCCCAGGGCGCGCATTCAGTCTTTACCAAGGTCTGGAGGGCCGCACTTAAATTTACTAGATTTCCTCACCGTAAAAATAGTCCTCTTTCCATCATTATTGGAACTTGAGATGCTGCTGGACTGTTTAGCTTTAGCTGACTGTTAGCAAGCTGGACAAAGGAAACTGACCACAAATGTAGGTCCATTATGTCTGACTACACAGTTTTCTGGCCACCTGCGGGCCAGATTGAATGGGCTAGAGGGCCAGGCCTGGAGTTTGGCACGTGAGTTAAGAGGTTAAACACAAGGGAATGGGAGACAATTTCAATAGTCTAAAGAATCCTACTCCCCTTTTTTTAACTTCCTAGTGGCACAGTGGTTTAAGGCACTGCATCTCAGTGCTAGAGGTGTCACTACAGAACCTGGTTCGATTCCAGGCTGTATCACAACTGGACGTGATTGGGAGTCCCATAGGGCGGCGCACAATTGGCCAAGTGTCGTCCGGGTTAGGCCGTCATTTTAAATTTAAAAAAATTAAAAATGTATTAAATTGTCCCTCCCCCCTTCAATCTACACACACACACAGCAAAAACTGTTTAGAAATGTTTGCTAATTTATAAGAAACTGAAAAATTACATTTATTCAGTACTTTGTTGGGGCACCTTTGGCAGCGATTACAGCCTCTGTCTTCTTGGGTATGACGCTACAACCTTGGCACATCTGTATTTGGGGAGTTTCTCCCAATCTCCTCTACAGATCGTCTCAAGCTCTGTCAGGTTGGATGGGGAGCGTGTTGCTGCACAGCTATTTTCAGGTCTCTCCAGAGATGTTAGATTGGGTTCAAGTCCAGACTCTCGCTGTGCCACTCAAGACAATTGAGACTTGTCCCGAAGCCACTCCTCAAATCAAAATTAAATTACTTACAAGCCCTTAACCAACAATACTTTAAGTTAAGAAAAAAATCGAAGTAAAAAAATTAAAAAGTAACAAATTATTAAAACTGCAGCAGTAAAATAACAAGCGAGGCTATGTACAGGGGGTACTGGTACAGAGTCAATGTGCGGGGGCACCAGTTAGTTGAGGTAATATCTACATGTAGGTAGATTTAAAGTGACTATGTATAGATTATAAACAGAGTAGCAGCAGCATCATTTATTTTTTTAATATATATTTTTAATAAGGGCCTGGGTAGCCATTTGATTAGCTGTTCAGGAGTCTTATCGCTCGGGGGAAGAAGCTGTTAAGAAGCCTTTTGGACCTAGACTTGGCGCTCCGGTACAGCTTGCCATGTGGTAGTAGGGAGAACAGTCTATGACTGGGGTGGGTGGGGTCTGACAATTTTTAGGGCCTTCCTCTGACACCGCCTGGTATAGAGGGCCTGGATGGCAAGAAGCTTTGCCCCAGTGATGTAGTGGGCCGTACGCACTACCCTCTGTAGTGCCTTGCGGTCGAAGGCAGAGCAGTTGCCATACTAAGCAGTGATGCAACCATGCTCTCAATGGTGCAGCTGTAGAACTGGGAGGATGAGGACCCATGCCAAATCTTTTCTGCTGAGGGGGAAATAGGCTTTGTTGTGCCCTCTTCACAACTGTCTTGGTGTGTTTGGACCATGATAGTTTGTTGGTGAAGTGGACACCAAGGAACTTGAAGCTGTTCCACTACAGCCCCATCGATAAGAAATGGGGGTGTGCTCGGTCCTCCTTTTCCTGTAGTCCACAATCATCTCCTTTGTCTTGATCACAGAGGGAGAGGTTGTCCTGACAACACAACCAGGTCTTCTAGAGCAACCATACAACCACCACCTCCTCCCTATAGGCTGTCTCATCGTTGTCGGTGATCAGCCCTACCACTGTTGTATCGTCGTCAAACTTGGTGTTGGAGTCGTGCCTGGCCATGCAGTCATGAGTGAACAGGGAGTACAGGATGCGGCTGAGAACACAACCCCAGTGTTGTCGTCTTGACTGTGTGCTTAGAGTCATTGTCCTGTTGGAAGGTGAACCTTCGCCCCAGTCTGAGATCCTGAGCAAAATTTCTGTACTTTGCTCCGTTCATCTTTGCCTCGACCATGACTAGCATCCCAGTCCCTACCTCTGAAAAACATCCCCGCAGCATGTTGCCACCAACATGCTTCACCGTAGGGATGGTGCCAGGTTTCCTCCAGATGTGGCGCTTGGCATTCAGGCCAAAGACCTCAATCCTGGTTTCATCAGAACAGAGAATCTTGTTGGCAAACTCCAAGCAGGCCGTCATGCTCCTGAGGAGTGGCATCCATTTGGCCCCTCTACCATTAAAATACATGATTGGTGGAGTGCTACAGAGATGGGAAAACCTTCTAGAAGAACAATCATCTCCAAGAGGAACTCTGGAGCTCTGTCAGAGTGACCATCGGGTTCTTGGTCACCTCACTGACCAAGGCCCTTCTCCCCCGATTACTCAGTTTGGACGAGAGGTCAACCGATTGATTTTTCAACGCCGATACCGATTTAAAAAAAATGGCCGATTTTTATTTATTTTTAATTACAGCCATACTGAATGAAAACGTATTTTAACTTAATATAATATCAATAAAATCAATTTAGCCTCAAATAAATAATGAAACATGTTCAATTTGGTTTAAATAATGCAAAAACAAAGTGTTGGAGAAGAAAGTAAAAGTGCAATATGTGCCATGTAAGAAAGCTAACGTTTAAGTTCCTTGCTCAGAACATATGAAAGCTGGTGGTTCCTTTTAACATGAGTCTTCAATATTCCCAGGTAAGAAGTTTTAGGTGGTAGTTATTATAGGAATTATAGGACTATTTCTCTCAATACCATTTGTATTTCATTAACCTTTGACTATTCTTATAGGCACTTTAGTATTGCCAGTGTAACAGTATAGCTTCCGTATCTCTCCTCGCTCCTACCTGGACTCAAACCAGGAACAAAACGACAACAGCCACCCTCGAAGCAGCGTTACCCATGCAGAGCAAGGGGAATAACTACTTCAAGAGCGAGTGACGATTGAAACGCTATTAGCGCGCACCCCGCTAACTAGCTAGCCATTTCACATCGGTTACACCAGCCTAATCTCAGGAGTTGATAGGCTTGAAGTCAAACCGTGCTGTGCTTGCGAAGAGCTGCTGGTAAAACGCACAAAAGTGCTGTTTGAATGAATGCTTACGAGCCTGCTGCTACCTACCACCGCTCAGTCAGACTACTCTATCAAATCATAGACAAAATTATAACATAACAACACACAGAAATACGAGCCTTAGGTCATTAATATGGTCGAATCCGGAAACTATCATCTCGAAAACAAGACGTTTGTTCTTTCAGTGAAATACGGAACCGTTCCATATTTTATCTAACGGGTGGCATCCATCAGTCTAAATATTCCTGTTACATTGCACAACCTTCAATTTTATAATTAAGTAAAATTCTGGCAAATTAGGCGGCCCAAACTGTTGCAAATACAACGACTCTGCGTGCAATGAACGCAAGAGAAGTGACACAATTTCACCTGATTAATATTGCCTGCTAACCTGGATTTCTTTTAGCTAAATATGCAGGTTTAAAAATATATACACTTCTGTGTATTGATTTTAAGAAAGGCATTGATGTTTATGGTAAGGTACACATTGGAGCAACGATACGCACCGCAACGATTATATGCAACGCAGGACACGCTAGATAAACTAGTAATATCATCAACCATGTGTAGTTAACTTGACTGATTGTTTTTTATAAAGATAAGTTTAATGCTAGCTAGCAACTTACCTTGGCTTCTACTGCATTCGCGCAACAGGCAGTCTCCTCGTGGAGTGCAATGTAATCAGGTGGTTAGAGCTTTGGACTAGTTAATTGTAAGGTTGCAAGATTGAATCCCCCGAGCTGACAAGGTGAAAATCTGTCGTTCTGCCCCTGAACGAGGCAGTTAACCCACCGTTCCTAGGCCGTCATTGAAAATAAGAATGTGTTCCTAACTGACTTACCTAGTTAAATATTTCTTTTAAATAAATAAAATAAAAATATCGGCCAAATCGGTGTCCAAAAATACCGATTTTCGATTGTTATGAAAACTTGAAAATCGGCCCCAATTTAAAATGGCCATTCCGATTAAATCGGTCGACCTCTAGTTTGGACGGGTGGCCAGCTCTAGGAAGAGTCTTGGGGGTTCTAAACTTCTTCCATTTAACAATGCTGCAGAAATGTTTTGGTACCCTTCCCAGATCTGTGCCTCGACACAATCCGGTCTCTGAGTTCTACAGACAATTCCGCCGACCTCACGGGTTGGTTTTTGCTCTGACATGCACTGTCAACTGTGGAACCTTATCTAGACAGGTGCTGTAATGTAACAAAATGTGGAAAAAGTCAAGGGGTCTGAATACTTTCTGAAGGCACCGTATATGAAGAGCGTACGCAATGTTTGTGTGTTTTCCTGAGGCCTCCTGCAGTCAGTGACCTCGCACACCCACTCAGTGAGCAGCTGCCCACATGCCTGGCATAGAAACACACGGCGGGCAGCCTGCGACCTCCACAAATACTGGGAGACGTACACACATGTGCGCAAAAAATGTGTGCACTCAGCCTAGAGTCCTAACCCTGCAAAGGACTCAATTTATATTAGAAACCAGCAGATGAGCACAAGAAACTGGCCTCCTTTGAGGAAATTATACAATCAAGTGACTAATCTACTGTTTTAATTTGGGGGGGAAAACACTGGCTGGCTGATGAAGCATGAAAAAGTCAAGATGACCGGCGCAGTTTAAAATATCCCCTTAAGACAAGAGAAGTCCAAACACTGAGATCATCGGCAGTAATGATATATTCATTGGCAAGCAGGGGAGGATAAATTCACGGAGTAACCATAGTGGATGAGAGTCTATAGAAGTACTGTGTTTACCCTGTGTCCCTCCCTCCATCCAGCCAACCCTCCCTCTGAAGAATGAACAGAGTAAACAGGAACAGAGCATATCAAACCGCCTTGTGTTTCCTTCACTCGCTTTCCCTTCCTCTCTGAAGTAGGTTTGTCTATTATGTCTTCCTGAGGGACATGTAATCAACTCCATTGGAAGCTGCCACACACACACACACACATCTGTAGTAACATTAAAACAGGAGATATTAAAGACAGGTCATAGACATACAGTGCATTTGGAAAGTATTCAGACCCCTTTACTTTTTCCACATTTTGTTACGTTACAGCCCTATTCTAAAATGGATTATATAAAATCCTCATCTCCACACACACACACACACACACACACACACACACCCATAATAACAAAACAAAAACAGGTTGACATTTTAACAAATATATAAAACAGAAATATCTTAATTACATAAGTATTCAGGCCCTTTGCTATGAGACTCGAAATTGAGCTCAGGTGCATCCTGTTTCCATTGATCATCCTTGAGATGTTTCTACAACTTGATTGGAGTTCACCTGTGGTAAATTCAATTGATTAGACATGATTTGGAAAGGCATGCACCTGTCTATATAAGGTCGACGGTGCATGTCAGTGCATGCCAGAGCAAAAACCCAAGCCATGAGGTCGAATTGTCCGTAGAGCGCGGAGACAGGATTGTGTCGAGGCACAGACCTGGGGAAGGGTACTAAAACATTTCTGCAACATTGAAGGTCCCCAAGAACACAGTTGCCCCCATCATTCTTAAAATGGAAGAAGTTTGGAACCCCCAAGACTCTTCCTAGAGCTGGCCGCCTAGCCAAACTGGTTCAACAGGACAACGACCCTAAGCACACAGCCAAGACAACACAGGAGTGGCTTCGGGACAAGTCTCTAAATGTCCGAGTGGCCCAGCCAGAGCCCGGACTTGAACCTGATCAAACATCTCAGGAGACCTGAAAATAGCTGTGCAGCTCCCCAGCCAACCTGAGAGAGAGAGAATAAAGGGGGAAACTCCAAATACAGGTGTGCCAAACTTGTAGCGTCATACACAAAAAGATGAGGCTATAGTCACTGCCAAAGGTGCTTTAACAAAGTACTGAGTAAAGGGTTTGAATACTTACGGAAATGTAATATTTCAGTAGTTTAAAAATAAAAAAAATTGGCAAACATTTCTACAAACCTGTTTTTGATTTGTCATGGGGAATTGTGTGTAGATAAGGGGGAAATAACTATTTAACATTTTAGAATAAGGCTGTAAAGTAACAAAATGTGGAAAAATTCAAGGGGGTCTGAATACTTTCCAAATGCACTGTATAGTCAGTGTCCAGATTTCAGTTTACATTTAATCTTTCTGAACAGTAGGCAACAGTTCCCTTGACATGCCATAGGCCTATTTGAAGTCCTGGTCTTGTGACTGGCGAATTTGCATAGCTCCTCAAACAACATAGGCACTGATCATTCTCTATTACCATCATCAAATCTTTACCAAACATCACATTTCTGGCCCTCCCTTCTCTTTTATTTTTAACTCTCCATTTTGTAGCTTCTCTCTTGTTGAATTAAACACGCAGACATTGTCCTTTTAACCTCAGTGGATCCAAGTTAACTTTTTCTGCCCATTTGGAAATTGGTGTGTAGGCTATTTGTCATGCGTCAAGTCAGGCATACACACTAATTTAAAAAAAATGTAAACTATGAAAGAAAAACCTAATGTCAATTATAGATATAAATGGCATAAGAATGATACATTTGTATTTTTATGTATTCAGTTTATTCAACCCGACCGCCCACCTGCCCTTCATCCACACAATATTCTCTGCCTTGTGGATATAACCGTGGGAACTGCAGGTTGAGTCATCCTGCACATCACTAACTGACACACACAATATTTCATGACCCTAAACTAGAGGTTGACCGGTCATGATTTTTCAACGCCGATACAGATTGGAGGACAAAAAAAGCCGATACCGATTAAAAATCGGCAGATTTTAAAAATGTATTTGTAATAATAACAATTACAACAATACTGAATGAAAACGTATTTTAACTTAATATAATTGATCAATAAAATCAATTTAGCCTCATAAATAATGAAACATGTTCAATTTGGTTGAAATAATGCAAAAACAAAGTGTTGGAGAAGAAAGTAAAAGTACAATATGTGTTATGTAAGAAAGCTAACGTTAAAGTTCCTTGCTCCTTGCTCAGAACATGAGAACATATGAAAGCTGGTGGTTCCTCTTAACATGGGTCTTCAACATTCCCAGGTAAGAAGTTATAGGTTGTAGTTATTATAGAACTATTTCTCTCTATACCATTTGTATTTCATATAACCTTTGACTATTGGATGTTCTTTAGTATTGCCAGTGTAACAGTATAGCTTCCGTCCCTCTCCTCACTCCTCCCTGGGCTCAAACCAGGAACACAACAACAACAGCCACCCTCGAAGCAGCGTTACCCATGCAGAGCAAGGGGAATAACTACTCCAAGTCTCAGAGCAAGTGACGTTTGAAACTATTAGCGCGCACCCCGCTAACTAGCTAGCCATTTCACATCACATCTTTACACCAGCCTCATCTCGGGAGTTGATAGGATTGAAGTCCTAAACAGCAGAGCTGCTGGCAAAACGCACAAAAGTGCTGTTTGAATGAATGCTTATGAGCCTGCTGGTGCCTACCATCGCTCAGTCAGCCTGCTCTATCAAATCATACTTAATTATAACACACAGAAATACGAGCCTTAGGTTATTAATATGGTCGAATCCGGAAACTATCATCTCGAAAACAAGACGTTTATTCTTTCAGTGAAATACGGAACCGTTCCATATTTTATCTAATGGGTGGCATTCAGAAGTCTAAATATTCCTGTTACATTGCACAACCTTCAATGTTATGTCATTATTACGTAAAATTCTGGCAAATTAGTTCGCAATGAGCCAGGCGGCCCAAACTGTTGCATATACCCTGACTCTGTGTGCAATGAACGCAAGAGAAGTGACAATTTCACCTGGTTAATATTGCCTGCTAACCTGGATTTCTTTTAGCTAAATATGCAGGTTTAAACATATATACTTCTGTGTATTGATTTTAAGAAAGGCATTGATGTTTATGGTTAGGTACACGTTGGAGCAACGACAGTCCTTTTTCACGAATGCGCACAACATCGATTATATGCAACGCGGGACACGCTAGATAAACTAGTAATATCATCAACCATGTGTAGTTATAACTAGTGATTATGATTGATTAGTGTTTAATGCTAGCTAGCAACTTACCTTGGCTTCTTACTGCATTCGCGTAACAGGTGGGCTCCTCGTGAGGCAGGTGGTTAGAGCGTTGGACTAGTTAGTCCTAAGGTTGCAAGATTGAGTCCCCGAGCTGACAAGGTAAAAATATGTTGTTCTGCCCCTGAACAAGACAGTTAACCCACCGTTCCTAGGCCATCATTGAAAATAAGAATGTGTTCTGAACTGACTTGAATGGTTAAATAAAAAGGTGTAAAAAAACACTTCTTTTTTTTTTAAATTGGCAAAATCAGAGTTTACCGGCCTTAATTAATCGGCCCCAATTAATCGACCAATCCGATTAATCGGTCGACTTCTACCCTAAATCCATCTGCCTTGTGGATATAACCGTGGGGACTGCAGGTTGAGTCAGCCTGCACATCACTAACTGACACACAATATACAGGTAACTGCCAAAATAAAGGAAACACCAACATAAAGTGTCTTAATAGGGCGTTGGGGCACCACGAGCCAAAAGAGCTTCAAATCGCCTTGGCATAGATTCTACAAGTGTCTGGAACTCTCTTGGAGAGATGCGACACCACTCTTGCACAAGAAATTCCATAGCTTTGTGTTTTGTTGATGCCGTTGATGCCGTGTGTTTTATCAAGCGCCGTTCCAAGAATCTGGTGACTGACACACACACCCTATGCTCCTTTGAGGCCTCTCAAAGTCAGAGCGCTTATTCTAGCCATGCCAGCCAAAATAATAGGCAATTTGCATACAGAACCCTAAGCTTGCGCGCGCACAGGTAAAAACATGGACGCTAGGAAACACTGACGTAGAGTTTTTCCAGACCAACTATGGCCCAGAGTTTTTCCTGGTCGGGTAACAGTGCAAGGAAAAACTTGTGGCCCTACTCACGGTCTCTCATTTGAGTCAAAGAACACAGCAAAGTGGAATGCATTCTTACAGGGTCTCCTAGTTCTTCCGTGTCTTGTGACTTGAGTGAAGGCCTCGTCCTCAGCAGGATGTCATCGCTACATTCATTGTCGGATCCGTTGGGGGACTCTGCTAGATCCAGGAAGTCGTCTCGCTTCTGACCTCTGAACCTGATTTTGTCCAGCCGCTTTAGCATGTTCAACACCCCTCTCTTCAGCGGCTTTACCTTAGCATGGTGTACAGCAATCCTGAAAAGACAAACAGACAAGGGTCAGAGGTTCCCCTTTGAAAAGCACTGAAAATGAAAGGGTGGGTTCGATAGCAAGACATTTCTTTGGACAAAAGTAGTTTCTTGTAAATAAGTACCTAAACACTACGGAACACAGATGCACAAGTTAAGACAATCGTTGAGTGTTGCCGATACAAGCGGTAAAAAAATACCCTATTCCCTTTACAGTGCCCTGCTCAAAAGTAGTGAGCTAGAAAAGGGAATTGAGTGCCATTTGGAACACAGCCATATAGATCTAGCGGTAGATCCATCGAAGGCCCATCAGTGGTTGAGTCGTCAGCCATCATCCAGGGCCACAGCCCTTCCTGCTTAGGAAATGATCACAACCCCAGAACGAGGCGTGGAGCGAGATGGAGACAAGATGTGATCACCCTCTCCCTTCAAACACTCCAAAACTATGACTTAATGACCTGATTCATGTGAATCCTTTTGACCTAGATCTACCCCCTCTGAGTATGTGTGTGTGTATATATATATATATATATATGGGCAGTGAAGCTAAAAAAAAAAATTTTTTTTAACATTTCATTTGGTTTTATAGCCTACTCCAGTATTTTAGATTTGAGATCAAATGTTCTGTATGAGGCAACAGTGCAGAATGTCACCTTTAACTTGAGGGATTTTCATACATATCCGTTTTACAATTTTCAAATAAAAGCACTTTATGCATCTAGTCCCCCCCCTCCCATTCAAAAGGTATCATAATAGCATACCCCTAAAACATGTTAATCTCTCACCATTACCAATAACAGGGGAGGTTAGCATTTAGGTCTAACTTTCTCACTCTGTATCTAGTCCCCCCCATTTGAAGTATTTGGACAAATAAACTAATAGTGTATTACATTAAATTTGACAGTATTTTGACCCATATTCCTAGCACGTAATGATTACATCAAGTGTGACTCTACAAACTTTTGGGTTGCATTTTCAGTTTGTTATGGTTGGGAATTGTCACTTTCAAGTCACTTTCATTGTAAACAAGAATAGAAGAAAACAAATAGGTCGGGGATCTAAGCGACCGCTTATGTCTGGAGCCGGCCCTGGAAAGGGGGTGGAAAGGGGCTAGCGGAAACTTTGTGGGTGACACAATAGCTCTCACACACACACACACCCCTCCCCTTAGAAACAGATCTGGCTTGATAACACCATGCAGCCCTCAAGGTTCTTGCTGTGTTGTTATAGGCCTACTGCATCTTTCTATCTACAGCCTTCACGTTTTCATTAGTTTGGAGCAGAAGCAGCACGTCTCAGAGTAACAGTGAGCTAGAGGAGCTGGAAAGCCTGGCGCCCATTAGATGAGAGAAAGAGAGGAGAGGAATTATACTCAATGTTTCTCTGACCACAACACTGACTCCGGTCTCTGTGTGGGCAGAGAAACCATCAGGACCGTCATACCTCTATCCCTTTCCTTCAGCTGAAAAAACAACAAAAAAACACTTCCACCCACATGTGAACAGAGAAAGAACGCGATACACACACACACACCTACCTGAAAGGCCTTGGCTCACTCACACTTCATTAAAATCCCACACAAACAAACCTAAATGTTGAGAGAGCATCTAATGATGCGAATGGCACCAATGACACATCTACACAGCCAAGGGATCCTTCACTCTAATGTAAAATGGTGAGCTTCAGAGCTCTGTGTCCTACAAGTGATGACACCATTAGACCAAAAAGGATGACACACATGGAGGCACAGGACTTCCTATAGGATAGTTCAGGCCAGTGGAATCTGATCTGGCTCTCAAGGTGGATGTCATCTAAGCTTGTTGTGTCCTCATGTGCATCTCTAGGAAGTCCTCTGCTCACCTCATTATACACCTCTATGTTCAGTGTGTCACTAAGCCCCAAGCAATGATGATCCAGGTAGAAGTTATCCCTAACCATAGATCTAGAATCAGATTACCATTGCCCTAATCCTAACCATGACCATTTAAGGAGTTGATTAACCTCTACCTTAGATCAGATATTGACCACAGAACTCAACACCATCAGCTTAGTGAAGCATTTGGACAGTTGCGGGAGCAAGGCGAGGTGGTACTATAGGGTAAAGCTGTAATGTTGTTCAGAGAAGAGTGAGTTCTTCAATGGGATATTCCCAGAGAGGTCTGAAGTACTGCTTAATCATACAATCAGTCAAACATATACACAGTTAGACGACACAGACTCAAGACACACACACCTCATAAATATTCAGGCACATTGACACACAGTACTCATGACTACACATCAGTCTATATACTCCTATGAGAGCCATTGCTACTGTATGCCAGCCATGAGTGCTGTCATGTCTCACGTCAATGAGCTTCCCACCTCTGATGTGGGTCTGCTGGAAAAGAGAAGGGGCCACAGAGAGACTTGGCTCTGCTATCCTCAATGCCAATTTTTTTTTTGATTGAGCACTTTCTGAGAAGAGAACAGCATTCTAGGAACTGGATAGTCACTGGCATTGTTAGCAGTGATGGAAGACCCTGGCATAGAAAATAGGACATTGTTGAATTCAACAGAGACATTAAATCAAACATGGTTAGGTTTAGGGTGAGGGATAGTAAAACAAATTGACAGACATTTCTGAGAATATTACCAACTAGAAACGCCCACCCGGAAACCCCCATTGGCAAGTGCTTTACACATCTCATACCCACCTGTAGGTGTTACATTTACTAGGCACAGTCACCTTACATAGGTTTAGTTTCACATGAAATACACGCAACCCCCTGTCAATGTCATTCCTGGTTGCAGACCCATTGAACCTGTAGTCTACATGTGATTGTTCATTCAGAGAGTGATTTCTGAATGAATGTCAGAGTTAGGCTATATGTTGAAACGTTTTAGTGAAGGAGTTGAGTGTTCGGTCATTTTTATTACAAATTTAGTGGAATAGGGACAACAACAAAAAACTATTTTCAACAATTAGAATTTATAAAATGACATTGGTATAGTTCTCGGGGGACACCAGAAAGCTAGTCATGCTTATTTCTCTCTCATCCAAGTTGCTGAGATTCTACTTGGTCTATGAGTCTCACTACACTTGGTCCAAGCTCACATATTTTACAACGGGAAGCTAGGCTAAATCAGGATGACAACACACTATAGGCCTAAACGACGAGATGAATAAGGAATTCACTTTATTACAGTCGGAATCAAGGCGGATGGCCATATTGCCTAAGTAGGCACACTGTAAATTGTTAGGTTGAAAGGAAGACTCATCATCACAATACAATGTTTGATTATGTGCTGTGATTGAGGCTATTCAGTCTATGATGGGTGATCAAATTATGACCCAAATATAAATTACAGTAGGCTACCGAGTCTAACTAGCCACAGCTGACCCCATTATTCCAGTCGCCATGTCAACTCTGCTAATAACTCTATTCAATGAACACATCATCGGTGAGGGACAGGCACTTCTAGGCCAAGATGTACTCTTAAGGAGCTTACCATTACTCCCTAAAAGAGTCAAAGCACCATATATATGTTATGTTCAAAGGTAGACAAGCTTTGGCAGCCAAAAACTAAGCATGAATCGGTTCTCAATTGCGATATGGTTCTAGAAACCTAAATTCGTTTACTGTCATGTCACATTAAAATCCTTTCACAAATGCAAAATCCACACTTAAGCATTGGCAGTTTGAAGCGACTCAAATCCTGTTTCTCTGCATATCCCATAAGAATCGGTTATTTTTCCTGCAATCTAAACAGCCAAAAAGCACATGGTGGTAGATATTTCAAGCCACATTTCAAAGCAAATTCGTAGGTGGTTTGAAGTCAAATACAAATCTGATTCCTGGCCATGGGACCTTTGTTTGAACGGTCAAATCGGATTAATTTACCCGTCTGGTTCTTAGACTGTTATTTGGCATTTCTTATTAGTTTCCAAACAAACGAGTGAATGTGCTAGAAGGCTAAACAGCTAGCTAGGTTGGTAACTAAGTTGCCCATCCAAAATGGACTTCGTTTTGAAAGTTGGATCATCTCGTCCTTTGAGGCTTTAAAAAAAAAAAGTATTCTTACTGGGAAACATCCATGGCAGGAGGCATTGTTTGTCACCATAGCTTACTACATCACTTCTGAAGGCTGAGCACACACTTATTATGACAACTAGCTGTTATTGTCAGCGGTCTGAACACACAAATCCAAATTAGGTCACTTGTCTCTTGCTGTTTGGATAGTCAGTATTCCAAAACTTATAGTGGAATTAAGGCCTTCACTGTGAACAAGGCTGTGTTGTGTACCGTTTTAACAACTTTTTCCACAGTTGCAGCTAACCGTATTTTTTTCAGTGACATGTTTCTTAGCGGCCTTCTGTTTACATACAGGTGTTTGGGAGCATGCCAGATAGCAAATTAGAACAGGTGTCTTCTATAAGCACACACAAACATGGATATATGTCCATGTGGGGACACTGACCCCCCAACCCTATAAAAAAAAGTATACATTTAACATTGTTCACAAATTATTTATTTCTGATATGAAAGATCCTTATGCTTCCAAAACCGTACGGCAAGCGAGGCATGTAATGTTCAGACCGAGCGTCTGGGGGTTTCTTAACAAACCTTCCCCGTACAGAAGACGCCTTGATCCAATGACTTGTGGAATGGAACTGAGACTTCTGCTCAAAAGGCTAAAAAGGTACTGGGAAGATATGAGCCTAAAAACACCGTGATCGACGGAGTATGAAGGACCAGTGTTGTGCTGCTTCGCGACTGTAACAAAGCGCGTAAGCAACAGTAGGTGTTGGCCCGCTGTGACATAATGTAACAAGTCCGTTAGGTTAGTCTCAGCTTCCCACCAGTCATTTTGTTTTACTCTATGGCGATGCAACGTTCATTTGTACTGGCCAATTCCTATTTCCCAATTAAATTGTAATCTTCGTAAATGAGACTACGCACAGTAGACCTTGCGCTCCATTAAATAATAATGAATTACCCAACTAAAAGCCAACATACACACCACACGTAAATACTTGAGCTTGGCTACTTTGCATGGACATTATTTATATTTAAAAAATATCAAGTTTTCTTACCCAGCCCGTAAATCGTAGCAAAGTTTCATTAACACTGAGAATTGCCTTTGAATGTATCCAGTAGCTTACACCTGCTCACAACCGCCAAGACACAAGCTGTTTATTGAGCCTCAGCCCCGCCATCACAATCCGCTCTTTTGTAAACCAGAGCAACGATTTACATCCCGCTGCAGCCTTGATTAGTTTTGTAGAAATGCCAACTCCCCCCCCCCTTAAGAGAGAATAGCATAGACTATCTCATTCAGTACCGTTTGAAACCAGTCTCTCTCGCTTGTTGATTTCATAGCTCTCTCACACAAGACCAGGACATTTCGTCATGTCAGCAGACGTCCTTTCTTAAAGGGGCCGCTTATGGAGTTTCAAAGTTATCAACAAGCCTGCCCTTGCTGTTGTTGTACCTCTCACTATGTGTTCGTCTGCTTTCATAATGCCCATCAGCATCCTCTGTTGGCTGACAGTATTTTAACGATGTAGGCCTACCAACAGTATTGCATGTGCACAGTTGACGTCATATATTATTGGGACAGTTCTCTCATGTAATACAGGTGATAATTAAATATTGCATACATACATACATACATTGAATTAATTTACATTTGCACATATATAAACATTATTTATATATAAACTGCAACAAAACCATTTTTAATGAAATAACCAAACAGTTGGCAAGTGTTTTTGGAATACAAACCTTTGCATGTGTCCACTCACATGAGCAAGGCAGAAATCTAAACATCCATCATCTACAGAAATGAGCTCCAAAACAATGTATAAGCCCGTTTGTCCTGTATTGCAGTTGTCGCAAAAACTAATGTAGACTAGTCAACATGCAATTGTCACCATACAATGAATGGTCTTCTCTATACTCTCCAGCAGCTGAAAGTAATGTGTTCTATTGTACAGGCTGATACTTAGAACCCTGTGTCTGTCTGTCTGTTGTCAGTCTGTTGTGAGACAAGGTCTGTGACTCAGTGATGAGACTGTTGATACACTTCATGGCCAAAAGTACACAACATGACCAAAAGTATGTGGACACCTGCTCGTCAAACATCTCATTCCAAAATCATGAGCATTAATATGGTGTTGATCCCCCTTTGCTGCTATAACAGCCTCCACTCTTTTGGGAAGGTTTTCCACTAGATGTTGGAATATTGCTGCGTGTGCTTGCTTCCATTCAGCCACAAGAGCATTAGTGAGGTCGGGCACTGATGTTGGGTGATTAGGCCTGGGTCGCAGTCTTGTTTCAATTCACCTCAAAGGTGTCCGATGGGGTTGAAGTCAGGGCTCTGTGCAGGTCAATCAAGTTCTTCCACAACGATCTCGACAAACCATTTCTGTATGGACCTTGCTGTGTGCACAGGGGCATTGTCATGCAGGAAACAGGAAAGGTCCTTCTCCAAACTGTTGCCACAAAGTTGGAAGCACAGAATGGTCTAGAATGTCATTGTATGCTTTAGCGTTAAGATTTCCCTTCACTGGAACTAAGGGGCCAAGCCCGAACCATGAAAAAGAGCCCCAGACCATTATTCCTCCTCACAACACTACAGTGGGCACTATGCATTGGGGTAGGTAGCATTCTCCTGGCATCCGCCAAACCCAGATTTGTCCAGATGGTGAAGTATAATTCATCACTTCAAAGATCGCGTTTCCACTGCTCCAGAGTCCGATGGTGGTGAGCTTTACCCCACTCCAGCCGACGCTTGGCATTGCGCATGGTGATCTTAGGCTTGTGTGCAGCTGCTCGGCCATGAACAGCATTTCATGAAGCTCCCGACTAACAGTTCTTGTGCTGACTCGGCAGTCCAGTTCGGTGAGCTTGTGTGGCCTACCACTTTGCGGCTGAGCCGCTGTTGCTCCTAGACGTTTCCACTTCACAGTAACATCACTTACAGTTGACCGGGGCAGCTCTAGCAGGACAGAAACTGACATCCTATGACGGTGCCACGTTGAAAGTCACTGAGCTCTTCAGTAAGGCCATTCTACTGCCAATGTTTGTCTATGGCGATTGCATGGCTGTGTGCTTGATTTTATACACCTGTCAGCAACGGTGAGGCTGAAATAGCCAAATTCACTAATTTGAAGGGTTGTCCACAAACACTATATATACAAAAGTATGTGGACACCCCTTCAGTAGGCATATAGACTTACACTGGGGCATGTTCAGCAGGATGCAATGTTTTGGAATGTTCAGATAGTAATATGCTACGTAGAACAAACATGCCTCTCTGACATGTATACTGAACAATAATATGAACTCAACATGCAAGAATTTAAATTATTTTTTTTCAATGAGTTACAGTTCATATAAGGAAATCAGTCAATGGAAATAAAAAAAATTAGGCCCTAATCTATGGATTTCACATGACTGGGCACCCACTCACCCACTGGGGAGCCAGACCCAGCCAATCAGAATTAGCTTTTCCCCACTAATGGGCTTTATTACAGAAATAAATACTCCTCAGTATTTCTTTCCCCAGCTGTCCGGGTGGCTGGTCTCAGACGATCCCGTAGGTGAAGAATCCAGATGTGGAGGTCCTGGGCTGGCATGGTTACACGTGGTCTGCGGTTGTGAGGCCGGTTGGACGTACTGCCAAATTCTCTAAACTCTATTGGAGGTGGCTTATGCTAGAGAAATTAACATTCAATTCTCTGGCAACAGTTTTGGTGGACATTCTTGCAGTCAGCATGCCAATTGCACGCTCCCTTAAAACTTGAGTCATCTGTAACATTGTGTTGTGTGACAAAACTGTACATTTTAGAGTGGCCTTTGCAAGGTGCACCTGTGTAATGATCATGCTGTTTAATAAGTTTCTTGTTATGCCACACCTGTCAGGTGGATGGATTATCTTGGCAAATGATAAATACTCAGTGACAGGGATGTACAGATTTGAGATAAATAAACTGTTTTGCGTATGGAACATTTCTGGGATCTTTTATTTCACACATGTAACATGGGACTTTTGTTCAGTGTTTTGGCCCAGTCCAAAACCAGCCTCCTTCTGTCGCTTGTCTGTCCTGTAAACCTAGATCTGAGAATGGAGGGCTAGGTGGAGCTGCTGTAATATTCATGATTTCATGATATGGCTTGCATCCATCTGATCCATTCAGACCAACAAAGTGTCTAGGAGAAGAGGGTTTGATTTTGGACTAGGCAGAAGTCTGGTCTCCCTCTCTCTCTCTTCCTACCCAATCTCTCTCTCTCCACTCTCTCTCTTTACTCTCTCTCCCTCTCTTTTAATGTCCTCCACGAGGTGATGCTCACTTAACAAACATGAAACAGATGGACTAAAATGTCACTGAGCTGTTCGTCATTGCACTGGATGAGCAAAGCAAGCACTGTTTTGCAATTCAAGCATCTTGCAGTAAAACCAATCAGATAAAATGCCAGGTCATCCTCTCACAACACTATCTTACATTGTTAAGTAATACAGCAGATTAAGAGGAACATTCAAATCAAGACTTAAAAACTTCAATCACCACTGTGCATATGCGTTGTGTTACGTAAGTCCACTGAGACCATATTTGAGGTAATTCAATGACCGTCTTACAATATTGTAACACATTTTATTTGACACAATATCGCAGCACTATGACATAAAATCCTGATCCCAAATTTCTCATTGGTCATGTAACAGTAGCAGGAGGTATGTTTTGTGGAAACTAAATTATTTTATACCATGGTTTTACAGTAAGTAATCCCTACTCTATTTCTGGCCTAAACACAACTCTCTCTCTCTCTTTTATTTATTTATTTATATATATACTGTATATATTATATATATATCAGAGCTGTGGGGCTGAGGCGCCCAAATCCTCCCTCCATGTTATTAAGAAAAGTCCTAATCCCAATTGAGCATTTTCTAGAGCATTCATTGCACATGTTGTCTTCTTACGCAATCACGACTAACACACTTTGAGTCAATTATAGAACAGCTTGGAGGGGTTGGTGCTTCTTTAATGATGTAAACACACAATTGTATGAGGGGAAATGAGATTAGACATTTTGTAAGAGATAGAAAGGAGATCAGATATGAATTGATATGCATGTCAATTGTAAAAAAAAATTAAAAAGTTGATTAATTGAATTTTAATTCACTTTCTGAAATTATGGACCTGGACGTAAAGTGACCCCAGCCGTTGATAATGATATTTGATATATCGATATCCTATTTCTATATCTGATGAGTTGACATTCATTTCACTTTTCACATTGTGAATTTTACAAAAATTCAAATGAGTTATGTGTTTCTTTTAGGATTATCTTGGGCTGACATTTTTGATAGACATGTAATTCTCTATCAGACAAGGTGAGAATTCCCTGTCAAGAAGAGAACGTACACAAGCTACTGGGGAATCCACGCCCGCCTACTTTTTCTTTCTCTTCTACCCCAGTAGCTGGATGCCGCTCTGGTTTGGTGGAAGTGTCGCCGCCATTATGGGTCTCTCCGCAGCCGACTAGCCGGTACTTTGCAGGGATCCCTACCCAAAAGGGTCTCCAAGATGGCGTAGCAGTTCAGACGTCTTTGTCTTGTCCTGTCCCGTGTGTATACATTTTTTCCTTCGTATATATTTTTAACCTCAGTTTCAACATACTCTCCTACAACCCGCCTCACCCAATGTGGTACGGATCTGCTATTTTCTATATTTTAGAACCGGAACACCAAACAGAAGCTAGCCAGCTAACTAGCTAGTAGTCAGTTAGCCACTGCTAGCGGTCATCAGCTAGCCTTAGCCCGGTCAAGTCCTGCCAGTCTGAACAGCGCGATTCAACCCAGAGCATATCGGACCGCTTTTTCTCCACATCTCCGGATTCCTACCGCAAGCTCTAAACCTTTTCACCTGGATCATCACAGCTGCTATCCGAGTGGCTACCCCCTGGCTAACATCTCTGTCCAGAAGCAAGCACCAGTGAGCCTGGAACTAGCCTCGTGCTAGGCCCATCTCACAGCTAGCTGAAGAGGTCCATCAGCCACTCCTTGGGCTACAATACATTTATATTTTGCCAATTGGCCTGGACCCCTTTTACTGCCGACACGGAGCCCCGCCGATCCATCACAACTGGTCTACCGACATAAACCGCCCGAGGGGTATCAACAGGCTCCTCTGTCGCGACGTCCCCTGAAGGCCCATACGCTAGCCTGCTATCAGCAGCCCGCTAGCTGTCTAGAGCATATCGGACTGTTAGCTGAAGAGGACCATCAGCCAATTTCTTGGGCTACAATACCTATTTTGCCAATTGGCCTGGACCCTTTTACTGCCTACACGGAGCCCTGCAGATCCAACACGACTGGTCTGCCGACGTAACCATCCGAGGGGGCTACAGCAGACTCTTCCGTCGCAACGTCCCCCAAAGACCCTTTCAGACAGCTGCTAGTCTGAATCGCCGTGTCTCCAGCTCTCCTAGCTACCCACTGGTCCCTATGATCACTTGGCTACGCGTGCCTCTCCTTAATGTCAATATGCCATGTTCATTGCTGTTTTGGTTAGTGATTGTTGTCTTATTTCACTGTAGAGCCACCAGCCCTGCTCAATATGCCTTAGCTAGCCCTTTGTTTCACCTCCCACACATGCGGTGTCCTCACCTGGTTTAATTGATGTCTCTAGAGACAAAACCTCTCTCATTGTCACTCAATGCCTAGGCTTACCTCCACTGTATTCACATCCCACCATACCATTGTCTGTACATTATGCCTTGAATCTATTCTTCCGTGCCCAGAAACCTGCTCCTTTTAATCTCTGTTCCCAACGCACTAGACGACCAGTTCTTATAGCCTTTAGCCGTACCCTTATCCTACTCCTCCTCTGTTCCTCTGGTGATGTAGAGGTTAATCCAGGCCCTGCAGTGCCTAGCTCCACTCTCATTCCCCAGGCACTGTCATTTGTTAACTTCTGTAACTGTAAAAGTCTTGGTTTCATGTATGTTAACATTAGAAGCCTCCTCCCTAAGTTTTTTTTTATTTTTAGAACTGCCAAAGGGGGAGGAGTTGCAATCTACTGCAGAGTTCTGTCTTACTTTCCAGGTCTGTGCCCAAACAATTTGAGCTTCTACTTTTAAAAATCCACCTTTCCAAAAACAAGTCTCTCACCGTTGCCGCTTGTTATAGACCACATTCTGCCCCCAGCTGTGCCCTGGACCCCATATGTGAATTGATTGCCCCCCATCTATCTTCAGAGCTCGTACTGTTAGGTGACCTAAACTAGGACATGCTTAACACCCCGGCCGGCCTACAATCTAAGCTAGATGCCCTCAATCTCACACAAATGTATCAATGAATCTACCAGGTCCAACTCTAAATCCGTAAACACGGGGACCTTCATAGATATCATTCTGACCAACCTGCCCTCTATATACACCTCTGCTGTCTTCAACCAGGATCTCAGCGATCACTGCCTTATTGCCTGCGTCCGTAATGGGTCTGCGGTCAAACGACCACCCCTCATCACTGTCAAACGCTCCCTAAAACACTTCAGCGAGCAGGCCTTTCTAATCGACCGGGCCCGGGTATCCTGGAAGGACATTGACCTCATTCCGTCAGTAGAAGATGCCTGGATATTCTTTAAAAGTGCTTTCCTCACCATCTTAAATAAGCATGCCCCATTCAAAAACATTTTTTAACCAAGAACAGATATAGCCCTCTCCAGACCTGACTGCCCTTGACCAGCACAAAAACATCCTGTGGCGTACTGCATTAGCATCGAATAGACTCCGCGATATGCAACTTTTCAGGGAAGTTTTTCAGGGAAGTTAGGAACCAATACACAGGCAGTTTTTCAAACAGAAATTTGCATCCTGTAGCATAAACTCCCAAAATATCTGGGACACTGTAAAGTCCATGGAGAATAAGAGCACTTCCTCCCAGCTGCCCACTGCACTGAGGCAAAATCTGGACCCCTACAAATCAGCTGGGCTAGACAATATGGACCCTCTCTTTCTAAAATTATCCGCCGCAATTGTTGCAACCCCTATTACTAGCCTATTCAACTCCCTTTTGTATCGTTTGAGATCCCCAAAGATTGGAAAACTACCGTGGTCTTCCCCCTCTTCAAAGGGGGAGACACTCTAGACCCAAACTGTTACAGACCTATATCTATCCTACCCTGCCTTTCTAAGGTCTTCGAAAGCCAAGTTAACAAACAGATCACAGACCATTTCGAATCCCACCGTACCTTTTCCGCTATGCAATCTGGGTCATGAGCTGGTCATGGGTGCACCTCAGCCATGTTCTAGGTCCTAAACGATATCATAACCGCCATTGATAAAAGACAATACTGTGCAGCCGTATTCATCGACCTGGCCAAGGCTTTCGACTCTGTCAATCACCACATTCTTATCGGCAGACTCAACAGCCTTGGTTTCTCAAATGACTGCCTTGCCTGGTTCACCAACTACTTCTCAAACAGAGTTCCGTGTGTAAAATCGGAGGGCCTGTTGTCTGGACCTCTGGCAGTCTCTATGGGGGTATCACAGGGTTCAATTCTCGGGCCAACTCTTTTCTCTGTATACATCAATGATGTCGCTCTTGCTGCTGGTGATTCTCTGATCCCTCTCTCCGCAGACGACACCATTCTGTATACTTCTGACCCTTCTTTGGACACTGTGTTAACTAACCTCCAGACGAGATTCAATGCCATACAACTCTCCTTCCATGGCCTCCAACTGCTCTTAAATGCAAGTAAAACTAAATGCATGCTCTTCAACCGATCGCAGCCCGCACCTGCCCTCCCGTCCAGCATCACTACTCTGGACGGTTCAGACTTAGACCATGTGGACAGTTACAAATACCTAGGTGTCTTGTTAGACTGTAAACTCTCCTTCCTGTAAACTCTCCTAGCCACTATTTCGCAAAAAAATAATCCTTCACTCATGCTGTCAAACATAGCCTCATAAAACGGACTATCCTACCGATCCTTGACTTTGGAGATGTCTGCCAACCCGGATGTTCTAGCTGTGTCTGAATCCTGGCTTAGGAAGACCACCAAAAATTCTGAAATTTTAATCCCAAACTACAACATTTTCAGACAAGATAGAACTGCCAAAGGGGGCGGTGTTGCAATCTACTGCAAAGATAGCCTGCAGAGTTCTGTCCTACTATCCAGGTCTGTACCCAAACCATTTGAACTTCTACTGTTAAAAATCCATCTCTCTAAAAACAAGTCTCTCACCGTTGCCGCCTGCTATAGACCACCCTCTGCCCCCAGCTGTGCTCTGGACACCATATGTGAACTGATTGCCCCCCATCTATCTTCAGAGCTCGTGCTGCTAGGCGACCTAAACTGGAACATGCTTAACACCCCAGCCATCCTACAATCTAAACTTGATGCCCTCAATCTCACACAAATGATCAATGAACCTACCAGGTACCTCCCCAAAGCCTTAAACATGGGCACCCTCATAGATATCATCCTAACCAACTTGCCCTCTAAATACACCTCTGCTGTCTTCAACCAAGATCTCAGCGATCACTGCCTCATTGCCTGAATCCGTAATGGGTCAGCGGTCAAACGACCTCCACTCATCACTGTCAATTGCTCCCTGAAACACTTCAGCGAGCAGGCCTTTCTAATCGACCTGGCCGGGGTATCCTGGAAGGATATTGATCTCATCCCGTCAGTAGAGGATGCCTGGATATTTAAAAAAAAATGCCTTCCTAACCATCTTAAATAAACATGCCCCATTCAAGAAATTTAGAACCACGAACAGATATAGCCCTTGGTTCTCCCCAGACCTGACTGCCCTTAACCAACACAAAAACATCCTATGGCGTTCTGCATTAGCATCGAACAGCCCCCGTGATATGCAGCTGTTCAGGGAAGCTAGAAACCATTATACACAGGCAGTTAGAAAAGCTAAGGCTAGCTTTTTCAAGCAGAAATTTGCTTCCTGCAACACTAACTCAAAAACGTTCTGGGACACTGTAAAGTCCATGGAGAATAAGAACACATCCTCCCAGCTGCCCACTGCACTGAAGATAGGAAACACTGTCACCACTGATAAATCCACCATAATTGAGAATTTCAATAAGCATTTTTCTACGGCTGGCCATGCTTTCCACCTGGCTACTCCTACCGCGGTCAACAGCACTGCACCCCCCACAGCAACTCGCCCAAGCCTTCCCCATTTCTCCTTCTCCCAAATCCGTTCAGCTGATGTTCTGAAAGAGCTGCAAAATCTGGACCCCTACAAATCAGCCGGGCTAGACAATCTGGACCCTTTCTTTCTAAAATTATCTGCCAAAATTGTTGCCACCCCTATTACTAGCCTGTTCAACCTCTCTTTCGTGTCGTCTGAGATTCCCAAAGATTGGAAAGCAGCTGCGGTCATCCCACTCTTCAAAGGGGGGGACACTCTTGACCCAAACTGCTACAGACCTATATCTATCCTACCATGCCTTTCTAAGGTCTTCGAAAGCCAAGTCAACAAACAGATTACCGACCATTTCGAATCTCACCATACCTTCTCTAATATGCAATCTGGTTTCAGAGCTGGTCATGGGTGCACCTCAGCCACGCTCAAGGTCCTAAATGATATCTTAACCGCCATCGATAAGAAACATTACTGTGCAGCCATATTCATTGATCTGGCCAAGGCTTTCGACTCTGTCAATCACCACATCCTCATCGGCAGACTCGACAGCCTTAGTTTCTCAAATGATTGCCTCGCCTGGTTCACCAACTACTTCTCTGATAGAGTTCAGTGTGTCAAATCAGAGGGTCTGCTGTCCGGACCTCTGGCAGTCTCTATGGGGGTGCCACAGGGTTCAATTCTTGGACCGACTCTCTTCTCTGTATACATCAATGAGGTCGCTCTTGCTGCTGGTGAGTCTCTGATCCACCTCTACGCAGACGACACCATTCTGTATACTTCTGGCCCTTCTTTGGACACTGTGTTAACAACCCTCCAGGCAAGCTTCAATGCCATACAACTCTCCTTCCGTGGCCTCCAATTGCTCTTAAATACAAGTAAAACTAAATGCATGCTTTTCAACCGATCGCTACCTGCACCTGCCCGCCTGTCCAACATCACTACTCTGGACGGCTCTGACTTAGAATATGTGGACAACTACAAATACTTAGGTGTCTGGTTAGACTGTAAACTCTCCTTCCAGACCCATATCAAACATCTCCAATCCAAAGTTAAATCTAGAATTGGCTTCCTATTTCGCAACAAAGCATCCTTCACTCATGCTGCCAAACATACCCTTGTAAAACTGACCATCCTACCAATCCTCGACTTTGGCGATGTCATTTACAAAATAGCCTCCAATACCCTACTCAACAAATTGGAGGCAGTCTATCACAGTGCAATCCGTTTTGTCACCAAAGCCCCATATTCTACCCACCATTGCGACCTGAACGCTCTCGTTGGCTGGCCCTCGCTTCATACTCGTCGCCAAACCCACTGGCTCCATGTCATCTACAAGACCCTGCTAGGTAAAGTCCCCCTTATCTCAGCTCGCTGGTCACCATAGCATCTCCCACCTGTAGCACACGCTCCAGCAGGTATATCTCTCTAGTCACCCCCAAAACCAATTCTTTCTTTGGCCGCCTCTCCTTCCAGTTCTCTGCTGCCAATGACTGGAACGAACTACAAAAATCTCTGAAACTGGAAACACTTATCTCCCTCACTAGCTTTAAGCACCAACTGTCAGAGCAGCTCACAGATTACTGCACCTGTACATAGCCCACCTATAATTTAGCCCAAACAACTACCTCTTTCCCTACTGTATTTCATTAATTTATTTATTTTGCTCCTTTGCACCCCATTATTTTTATTTCTACTTTGCATATTCTTCCATTGCAAATCTACCATTCCAGTGTTTTACTTGCTATATTGTATTTACTTTGCCACCATGGCCTTTTTTTTGCCTTTACCTCCCTTATCTCACCTCATTTGCTCACATCGTATATAGACTTGTTTATACTGTATTATTGACTGTATGTTTGTTTTACTCCATGTGTAACTCTGTGTCGTTGTATGTGTCGAACTGCTTTGCTTTATCTTGGCCAGGTCGCAATTGTAAATGAGAACTTGTTCTCAACTTGCCTACCTGGTTAAATAAAGGTGAAATATTATTATTATTTTTTAAAATATTTTTTTACAAAATAGCCTCCAAAACTCTACTCAGCAAATTGGATGCAGTCTATCACAGTGCCATCCATTTTATCACCCAAAGCCCCGCACGCGCTCCAGAAGGTATATTTCACTGGTCACCCCCAAAGCCAATTCCTCCTTCGGCTGCCTTTCCTTCCAGTTCTCTGCTGCCAATGACTAGAATGAATTGCAAAAATCACTGAAGCTGGAGACTCATACTGTATCTCTCTCACTAACTTTAAGCACCAGCTGTTAGAGCAGCTCACATATCACTGCACCTGTATATAGCCCATTTGTAACTAGCCCATCCAACTACCTCATCCCCATATTGTAATTTTTTTGTTCCTTTGCACCCCAGTATCTCTACCAGTATCTCTACTACATTCATCTTCTGCACATCTATCACTCGTGTTTAATTGCTAAATTGTAATTACTTCGCCACTACGGCCTATTTATTGCCTTACCTCCCTAATCTTACCTCATTTGCACACATTGTATATATATTGTTTTCTATTGTGTTATTGACTGTACGTTTGTTTATTCCATGTGTAACTCTGTGTTGTTTGTGTCACACTGCTTTGCTTTATCTTGGCCAGGTCGCAGTTGTAAATGAGAACATGTTCTCAACTGGCCTACCTGGTTAAATAAAAGTTAAATAAAAATATCAAAAATAAATAATGGAGTTAGTAGGATGCTACTGGATGACTTGGTGGATGTTCGTGCTCTCGTCCTACCAACCATCCATGAAGATATGTCACTCACCGTGGAAGTCATAAACATCAAACTCTGGCAACGGGGGCCTCCTGGCGGAGGTAAGCCTGGACCAGACACAGACTAGAAACCGCTTCTCCGCCCTAGATCCAGTGGTTCCGGTGCCTTGTTTCCTGGGGGCTTCTGATGCTAGGTTGGATGCTGAGGTACCTGTGCCTTCGTCCTCTGTTCCGTTTCTCTCTCCGGTGGCTTCTAGCTCGGGTTCAGATCCTCAGAGCTCCCCACCTAATCAGACCGCGAGGCCAAGACTACAGCTGGCTCGGGTCCATCGGGCCCCACCACTCTTCGGTCCTCGAGGAGTTTTCGAAACCACTCGAGGCAAGGCAAAAGAACGGACGGACATCCTCAGCCATTGCACCAGCTGTCATCATCGGCAGCTCTATGGTAAGAAACATCTTGGTTCCCATGGTAAAAACCCTGTGCTATCCTGGAGAATGAGTACAGGACATTACAAGGCTGCTTCTGACCGTTCTACGACAGCTGCCGGGAGCTGACACTGTCGAGTGTCAATAGTCCATGTGGGGTCAAACGACATTAGGAGGGCCAGCTCGGAACTGCTGAAAATTGATTTCAAAGAACTGATTACAGCTCTGAAAGATTCCAGAAAGGTGGCCAATTATTTCAGGTCAAATAAAATGTTATTTGTCACATGCCCAGAATACAACAGGTGTAGGTAGACCTTACAGTGAAAGGCTTAGTTACAAGCCCTTAACACATTTTTCTTAAAACTGCATTGTTGGTTAAGTAAAAAATAGATAAGTAAAAAATAAGAAGTAAAAGTAACAAATAATTAAAGGGCAGCAGTGAAATAACATATAGCGAGGCTATATACAGGGGGTACTGGTACAGAGTCAATGTCACCGGTTAGTTGAGGTACTTGAGGTAATATGTACATGTAGGTAGTGACTACCGTATGTAGGTAGTGACTATGCATAGATATTAAACAGAGAATAGCAGCAGCGTAAAAGGGGGGTGGGGGGCAATGCAAATGATCTGGGTAGCCATTTGATTAGCTGTTCAGGAGTCTTATGACTTGGAGGTAGAAGCTGAGAGCCTTTTGGACCTAGACTTGGTGCTCCGGTTCCACTTGCCATGCGGTAGCAGAGAGAACAGTCTATAATTAGAATGACTGGAGTTTTTGACCATTTTTAGGGCCTTCGTCTGACACCACCTGGTGTAGAGGCCCTTGATGGCAGGAAGCTTGGCCCCAGTGATGTACTGGGCCGTACGCACTACCCTCTGTAGTGCCTTGCGGTCGGAGGCCAAGCAGTTGCCATACCAGGCAGTGATGCACCCAGTCAGGATACTCTTGATGGTGCAGCTGTAGAACTTTTAGAGGATCTGAGGACCCATGCCATATCTTTTCAGTCTGTTTGTTGATATTGTGGACTCCAAGGAACTTGAAGCTTTCGACCTGCTCTACTACAGCACCGTCGATGAAAATGGGGGCGTGCTCGGTCCTCCTTTTCCTGTAGTCCACAATCATCTCCTTTGTCTTGATCACATTGAGGGAGCGGTTGTTGTCCTGGCACCACACGGCAGGTCTCTGACCTCCTCCCTATAGGCTGTCTCATCGTTGTCGTTGAGAGAGTAGCACCCACACCCATTGTTGAGCCATGGGTGTGAACGATTCATCAGGCTACTGGCATGACACACCTGGCTAACAGATTACAGTAGCTCTGTTGGAATAACTTTTATAGATAACTTTGACACCTTCTAGAAACAGACGATGCTCTACAAGAATGACGGAGTGCATCCAAATCATCTTGGCTCCTGGACTCTGTCCACGCTTTTCAAGGCTGCATTGAGACAATGACGTATCAATGACCCAAGCCCAGATCAGATAATCCCTACCATTGTGTCGCTGAGTTGTCGTAATGCTGCAGGAAATGTACATTATCCCAGTGGGGTTGGCAGTCACAATGTAAGTAGCCTAATTCATGTCCCTCTAACTCCCCTGAATTCCTCTGTTGATCCTACAGATATTGTATACAATAATCATGTGCCTATGAACATATGCTGAGCACTTGTTGGCTGCTTTTCCTTCACTCTGAGGTCTAACTCCTCCCAAACCATCTCAATTGGGTTGAGGTCGCGTGATTGTAGAGGACAGGTCATCTAATGCAGCACTCCATCACTCTCCTTCTTGGTCAAATAGCCCTTATTCAGCCTAGAGGTGTGTTGGGTCATTGTCCTGTTGAAAAACAAATGATAGTCCCACTAAGTGCAAACCAGATGGGATGGCGTATTGCTGCAGAATGCTGTGGTAGCCATGATGGTTATGTGTGTCTTGAATTTTTTTTTAAACAACGAGTGTCATCAGCAAAGCATCCGCACACCATCACACCTCCTCCACACTTCACGGTGGGAACCACACATGTGGAGATCCTCCGTTCACCTACTCTTCGTCTCACAAAGACAAGGCGGTTAGAACAAACAATTTGCACTCATCAGACCAAAGAAGTGATTTCCACCGGTATACTGTCCATTGCTGATGTTCCTTGGCCCAAGCAAGACTCTTCTTCTTATTGGAGTTCTTTAGTAGTGGTTTCTTTGCAGCAATTTGACCATGAAAGCCTGATTCACAGTCTCCAATGGACAGTTGATGTTGAGATGTGTCTGTTACTTGAACTCTATGAAGCATTTATTTGGGCTGCAATCTGAGGCTGGTAACTCTAATTAACTTAACTCTGGTTCTTCCTTTTCTGTGGCGGTCTTCATGAGAGCCAGTTTCATCATAGCACATTATGTTTTTTTGCGACTGCATTTGAAGAAATGTTCAAAGTTGAGTGCTGAAGCGCGTATTGCTTAAAAATTGTCTGTCTGTTACAGCACTCACTACGAAGTTCCAAACTGCCACTGGAAGCAACATCAGCACAATAACTGTTCGTTGGGAGCTTCATGAAATGGGTTTCCATGGCCGAGCAGCCACACACGGCTGGGGGGGGGTGTAAAGCTCGCCACCGTTGGATCACACTTCACCATCTGGTAATCCGATGGACGAATCTGGGTTTGGTGGATGCCAGGAGAATGCTACCTTCCCAAATGCATAGTGCCAACTGTAAAGTTTGGTGGAGGAGGAATAATGTCCTGGGGCTGTTTTTCATGGTTCGGGCTATGCACCTTCGTTCCAGTGACGGGAAATAATACTGCTCCAGCATACAATGATATTCTAGACGATTCTGTGCTTCCAACTTTGTGGCAACAGTTTGGAGAAAGTCCTTCTCTGTTTCAGCATGACAATGCCCTCGTCCACAAACCGAGGTCCATACTTAAATGGTTTGTCGAAATCAGTGTGGAAGAACTTGACTGGTCTGCACAAAGATTTTGGAATGAGATATTCGACGAGCACGTGTCCACATACTTTTGGTCATGTAATGTAACTGCCTTAAAGTTGCTGTACCCCAGGAAGAGTAGCTGCTGCCTTGGCATCCTTAATGAATGTAAATACATTGTAAGATGTCAAGAGGCTGGTGGGCAGAGATGGTTGAGTTTAGATCAGGGGTGTCCAACTCCGCATTCGGGCTTCAACGAGGTCGAGTCCCTGCCTATCTTCTGAAAACACCTGAAACAGTACCTCGTCAAAGAGCATCTTAAATGATACCCCCCCCCCCACAATGTCACTGACTGTTTAGCTTTAATTTCCGTGATTTAGAGAGATGGGATACAGTCAGAAATGGTATAAATGTATCTCCATTCTAGACACTTTCCATTTGGTCTTTTTTTATATCTTGTTTTAGCTCAAACCACCTGTGGGCGAGATTGATCCCCCTCGCGTATGTTTGACACGCCTCGCTTAGAGGCAGAGGAAAGTAAAGGAGAAAGAGGTGGCAGGGGTGACTTTTTTAATTTCAGTGACACTAACTGTGCGTGTGTGTGTGTGTTTGCGTGTGTGTAGTCTAGACTTCACACACGCCAGAGAAAATCCTAAAAGGGAGCCCGTAGTCCAGATTTAAGACAATTAGAGCATACCAAGAGGTATTCAATCAGGGCCCTTACCCCTACCCATCAGCCCTGGTATCTATTGTTGCAGGGCAGGTGAGATGAATGTATCTGCAATAGAATGTACTTGTTGTGATACTATTTCACAACCATTAGATGGCGGTGTAGGATCATTGTCATGGACTTTTTTGAGCCGACAAGGAGGACAGTTTGCTGAAGTCTGTGTATCTGCTGTATGGCACTGTCTCCCAGTGGTGCCACCATGGGCCCGCCTACAGGAAGATGAATTACTAAAATGGTAACAGTGCCTGAGAGATACTCAGGTGGGGCAGAGATCATTTAGAGAGGAAAGGTCAGTGCCAGTCTTCTGAGGAGGCTAAAGTGTCTCCTCTTTAACCCCCGACGATACACAAGGAGTGTGATTATACAGTGAACATTTGATTCTGAAGAGTATGAAATAACTTCAGGGCTTCTGTAGTAGACACAAATCTGCAGAGGAAGAGGATGGAGTTGGTCTTGTGTCTGGTGAAGAAGAGTAAGGGGTGGTCTGCATTGAGGTAGTACCTCTTTTTAGGATAACGTGATCTGCCTCGCATTAACCCCACTACATACGTCAGCTTTTGTTCTGTTCTTCCCAGACAGGTTTGCCTTGTCATTGTCAAACATGTTAGTCACGTCTAGTTGAGACAGATGCTCTTGGTTGTCCTCAACTTTAAAGACATCCTTCAGCGATGTTTAAAAAAAAACTTTTACTGTTGAAAAGCGATATCCCAAATATAAATACAGCAAAGTACACACACTAAAGGGTAAAAAAATACCTTTTATACCAAAATATATATATTTTTGGCAAACTTCAAGAAGTAGAGCATTGAAGGAGTTGGTCTGATGGGAATAATTCATGTAAAAAGTTACATGTTGCCGTTTTAAAGCTAATTTCCTGCAATTCTACATATTTTGCCATGAGCAGAGCTCATCTCATGCCATTCCTCACAATATGCCATGAGGATGAAATACATTTTGCAGTTCATGTTGTCCTTATGACATGTTCATATGCTATCTGGGGGGGCCCCTAACGAACATTGATTTTAAATCAATTATTGTAGGGGACGAATCGACCTGTTCTGAATATTGGGGGGCACATCCCCCCGTGGCAATTTTTCCTATGAAATTAGGAAATACTTTATTTCAGTTGTACGGAATAATTGTCTCATAGATAAATCGCTCTGAGACTGCTCAAAAAGTAGGACAAAGTTGTTCTGATGATAATACCCACCAGAGGGCAAAACACACTAGCTTTTAGGGAGCGGAGATGAGGTCATGGTTGCAATTGAGATCAGCTGTGTGGATGAATTTAGCACATATTTATGTTTAACAAGAGATCTGCTGGTGATAATTTAGTGGCCATCGATGGTTACAATAGGCCCATAGAGTACTTCACACGCTACAATAAAACAATAAGCTCAACTGGACACCTAAATGAAGCAGTGAATGAACTGAGAAAGCACGCAGGGCATTCTACACAATAAAAAAGCTCATTCATATTGAAATTCCTATACAAATTTGGCTAAAACTAATTGAATGTGTCATTGAACCATTTGCATTTTATGCAGCGAGGAGTGGGTTTCCACTTGTAAAACAAGATTTCACCTACTGGGACAAACACCCCATGGAAATCCTGCACGCAGTTCTGTAAGATTCTCCTAAATGTCCAGAGGAAAACTACAAACAATGCATGCAGGGCAGAACATTTGAAAATCAATTAGCCTATACTTTAAATGCCCGGATGTCATCAGAGAGGCTCCCGAGTGGCACAGTGGTCTAAGACACTGCATTTCAGTGCTAGAGGTGTCACTACAGACCCTGGTTCGATTCCAGGCTGTATCACAACCGGCTGTGATTGGGAGTCCCATAGGGCAGTGCACAACTGGCCCAGCGTCGTTAGGGTTAGGGTCTGGCCGGTGTAGGCCGTCATTGTAAATATACATTTGTTCTTAACTAACTTGCCTAGTTAAATAAATAAAGGAGAGGAATAGGCAAAGTGAGAGGATTTACACTGTCCACAAATCTGTCCGCATGAGATAAACCTTTTTTTGTATGAAGGTCTATGAGAGCGTGTCAAATTAGGGGAGGCTTATTTGATTGAATAGAAGTTTGATAATGTTTAGGCTGTTACAAATGTACTGATATAAGTGGATGCATGTGGCATTTGAGAAAAAGGACTAAAGCTGTGCCTGTTGTTCCCCACGAGTATCTGCCCTCTCATTGGCTAGAATGGCCTCACCTGATCTCGCCTGCTTTCAATCAATTGAGGACGTATATTTCCATTGTCAGAGAATTCACTTAGCTATTTTTCAGAGGTGGGACCAAGTCATTGATTTACAAGTCACAAGTAAGTCTCAAGTCTTAGCACTCAAGTCCCTAGACAGGCAAGTCCGAGTCAAGTCTCAAGTCCTAAACTTTGACTTTTGAGTCCTAGACAAGTCATAATGTGCTCTTCACCAAATTTAATACCATTTCATATTTTTAACAAAAATAATAGTTAGTATATTAAATTTACACAAATCATGAATGCTTTTAAAAATATCTACAGTATATTTATTTTCCAAATAAACTTTATCTCCATGGAAATACATGGGTAGCCATGAGAAAGACATCAATATGACAAAAACTAAATATTGTAGTGCTCTCTCTCTCCAGATATACTCTAGACACCTAAAATAATAAAAGGTACATATCAAAACAACTGCTACTGAACTTCAAGTAGGCCTACAATTTGAACCCTTTCCTGAAAGTCAGTGAAAAATATACAGATCCCAAAGATGGGAGATAAAACCTGCACTGCACCACCCACTCGACTATCGAGGATCGCTACGGGGCGGAATCGGGCGATGTAGGCGTGTACACAATCGCCCAACCTTAACACACCCCTGTGTGGGGTTACAGTAGGCTAACGTATGTCAGTGGTTTTAGGAACAGCAGCTACCAGTTGTTGCCAACTCCTCAGTAAGGAAAGTAGCTATTGTTGATGAATAGGTATATGAGAAACGAGACCAAGTCGAGACACTGGACAAGGCGGATACGGTATAGTAAAGGCCGTTTATTCAAAGTAATGATATCTGGCAATTACGTGCACGGCTCCGTTTCGTCAAGTTCTCAAGCGAACCATTGGAAAAAGAAAGAGGCTGGTCACAATCGTACAGTTCATTTTATACATTGAAATGACGTAGGTAGATTCTGGTAGTCCAGGCTCCTAGTAGGTTGTTCGTAGATGATAGACAGTCTCCTCCAGCCTGGTGTCAGTATCCCATTGGTTCTCGACAGAGTTCTTTGTCTTTGGAGCCCATCCAGAAGGGGAGGGGCTGCGTGTGTGTAGGTGTGTGCGTTCCTGTCTGGCCCTACCATGTTTTACTGTGAAAATACATTGCTATATGTTGTCTCAATTATAGCAATGCAATAGCAGTAAGCTGGTCATTTGCATAGGAAATAGCACTTCATTACACTATTGGCTGTCCAAAAAGTCGCTAGAAGTCGCAAAATGATGCCATCACCTAATTTGCATAATTGGCCATGTGCATGTAATTGTGATGGATGCTGTAGGAGAGAGGAGTAACGTCGTGGGAGAGACAAAAAGTGAGTAAAAAACACCCTAAATATGTTTACAACAACAAATGAACTTTCTTCTGTCAATTATTGTTTTTTTTAATGTCACAATTCCAGCCCTTCTTGATTGGGGGCTTGAGACCAGCAAAAGTGACCCAAAACAGAGAGTTACTTATTTTCTAAATATTTTTTTTGGCAGAGTTACTTATTTTTTAATTATTTTTATACAAATATTTTTAGTTTAGTTTTCTTAATTTGGTTTGGTTTTTACCCTTATGGTCCACTTAGGAGCCTACCACAAGTCACAGTAAAACATGAACATTTTGTATACAATCTAAATGGACCAAAAAGAGACAATAGAAACAACTGTCAGTGGCAATGTGAGAAAATTATGATAACCTATTCTGGCCCTGATTCAGGTTAATTGTTTTTTTAAATGTAAGCCAGGGCGGGATCTGCCAGCGGCGGATTCCCGCATGTGCGATTCATTTGCAGTCTGAACGAGGAGGGGTGAACATCTCCTGCTCTGACTGCAGCTGGGAGGGACTGCTGCTCGAGGACTGGGCTGTTTGTGAGTGCTTTGGGACATGGGTGGGGCCCACGGCAGCACCCGCTGCTCGTTGAGAAGAGTAAGAACGATACGTGCTTTCGCGTCAGTCTCCAATAACACCAGAAAAAGTCACTAGATTTGTCGCTAGTCTCTTTTTTGAAAATGTGTCGCTAGAGGGGTCTGAATACTCGCTAAATATAGCGACAAAGTCGCTAAGTTGGCAACACTGTAGTCCTCTGCACTGCCATGCGCATTTTTTTTCTCTGCTGGCACAATTTGATTGGCTGCTGTCCGATTCAAACTGTAATCTGTTAAATGAAGAGTTGATGCACTGCACACTTTTTTAAATAGCATAATTTTTCATAGCTGTTGTTGTCTCACCTACTGTTTTAGCTACTGTTTTAGCTAGCTCTCCCAATTCAACACCTGTGATTACTGTATGCCTCGCTGTATGTCTCTCTCAAATGTCAATATGCCTTGTATACTGTTGTTCAGGTTAGTTATCATTGTTTTAGTTTACAATGGAGCCCCTAGTTCCACTCTTCATACCCCTGATACCTCCTTTGTCCCACCTCCCACACATGCGGTGACCTCACCCATTACAACCATCATGTCCAGAGATACAACCTCTCTCATCATCACCCAGTGCCTGGGCTTACCTCCGCTGTACCCGCACCCCACCATACCCCTGTCTGCCCATTATGCCCTGAATATATTCTACCATGCCCAGAAATCTGCTCCTTTTATTCTCTGTCCCCAACGCTCTAGGCGACCAGTTTTGATATCCTTTAGCCGCACCCTCATTCTACTCCTCCTCTGTTCCGCGGGTGATGTGGAGGTAAACCCAGGCCCTGCATGTCCCCAGGCACCCTCATTTGTTGACTTCTGTGATCGAAAAAGCCTTGGTTTCATGCATGTCAACATCAGAAGCCTCCTCCCTAAGTTTGTTTTACTCACTGCTTTAGCACACTCTGCTAACCCTGATGTCCTTGCCGTGTCTGAATCCTGGCTCAGGAAGGCCACCAAAAATTCTGAGATCTCCATACCCAACTATAACATTTTCCGTCAAGATAGAACTGCCAAAGGGGGAGGAGTTGCAGTTTACTGCAGAGAGAGCCTGCAAAGTAATGTCATACTTTCCAGGTCCATACCCAAACAGTTCGAACTACTAATTTTGAAAATTACTCTCTCCAGAAATAAGTCTCTCACTGTTGCCGCCTGCTACCGACCCCCCTCAGCTCCCAGCTGTGCCCTGGACACCATTTGTGAATTGATCGCCCCCCATCTAGCTTCAGAGTTTGTTCTGTTAGGTGACCTAAACTGGGATATGCTTAACACCTCGGCAGTCCTACAATCTAAGCTAGATGCCCTCAATCTCACACAAATCATCAAGGAACCCACCAGGTACAACCCTAAATCTGTAAGCAAGGGCACCCTCATAGACGTCATCCTGACCAACTGGCCCTCCAAATACACCTCTGCTGTCTTCAACCAGGATCTCAGCGATCACTGCCTCATTGCCTGTATCCGCTACGGAGCCGCAGTCAAACGACCACCCCTCATCACTGTCAAACGCTCCCAAAAACACTTCTGTGAGCAGGCCTTTCTAATCGACTTGGCCCGGGTATCCTGGAAGGACATTGACCTCATCCCGTCAGTTGAGGATGCCTGGTCATTCTTTAAAAGTAACTTCCTCACCATTTTAGATAAGCATGCTCCGTTCAAAAAATGCAGAACTAAGAACAGATACAGCCCTTGGTTCACTCCAGACCTGACTGCCCTTGACCAGCACAAAAATATCCTGTGGCGGACTGCAATAGCATCGAATAGTCCCCGCGATATGCAACTGTTCAGGGAAGTCAGGAACCAATACACACAGTCAGTCAGGAAAGCTAAGGCCAGCTTCTTCAGGCAGAAGTTTGCATCCTGTAGCTCCAACTCCAAAAAGTTCTGGGACACTGTGAAGTCCAATGAGAACAAGAGCACCTCCTCCCAGCTGCCCACTGCACTGAGGCTAGGTAACACGGTCACCACCGATAAATCCATGATTATCGAAAACTTCAACAAGCATTTCTCAACAGCTGGCCATGCCTTCCGCCTGGCTACTCCAACCTCAGCCAACAGCTCCGCCCCCCCCCGCAGCTACTCGCCCAAGCCTCTCCAGGTTCTCCTTTACCCAAATCCAGATAGCAGATGTTCTGAAAGAGCTGCAAAACCTGGACCCGTACAAATCAGCTGGGCTTGACAATCTGGACCCTCTATTTCTGAAACTATCCACCGCCATTGTCGCAACCCCTATTACCAGCCTGTTCAACCTCTCTTTCATATCGTCTGAGATCCCCAAGGATTGGAAAGCTGCCGCAGTCATCCCCCTCTTCAAAGGGGGAGACACCCTGGACCCAAACTGTTACAGACCCATATCCATCCTGCCCTGCCTATCTAAGGTCTTCGAAAGCCAAGTCAACAAACAGGTCACTGACCATCTCGAATCCCACCGTACCTTCTCCGCTGTGCAATCGGGTTTCCGAGCCGGTCACGGGTGCACCTCAGCCACGCTCAAGGTACTAAACGATATCATAACCGCCATCGATAAAAGACAGTACTGTGCAGCCGTCTTCATCGACCTTGCCAAGGCTTTCGACTCTGTCAATCACCATATTCTTATCGGCAGACTCAGTAGCCTCGGTTTTTCGGATGACTGCCTTGCCTGGTTCACCAATTACTTTGCAGACAGAGTTCAGTGTGTCAAATCGGAGGGCATGCTGTCCGGTCCTCTGGCAGTCTCTATGGGAGTGCCACAGGGTTCAACCCTCGGGCCAACTTTTTTCTCTGTATATATCAATGATGTTGCTCTTGCTGCGGGCGATTCCCTGATCCACCTCTACGCAGACGACACCATTCTATATACTTCCGGCCCGTCCTTGGACACTGTGCTATCTAACCTCCAAACGTGCTTCAATGCCATACAACACTCCTTCCGTGGCCTCCAACTGCTCTTAAACGCTAGTAAAACCAAATGCATGCTTTTCAACCGTTCGCTGCCTGCACCCGCACGCCTGACCAGCATCACCACCCTGGATGGTTCCGACCTTGAATATGTGGACATCTATAAGTACCTAGGTGTCTGGCTAGACTGTAAACTCTCCTTCCAGACTCATATCAAACATCTCCAATCGAAAATCAAATCAAGAATCGGCTTTCTATTCCGCAACAAAGCCTCCTTCACTCACGTCGCCAAACTTACCCTAGTAAAACTGACTATCCTACCGATCCTCGACTTCGGCGATGTCATCTACAAAATTGCTTCCAACACTCTACTCAGCAAACTGGATCCAGTTTATCACAGTGCCATCCGTTTTGTCACTAAAGCACCTTATACCACCCACCACTGCGACTTGTATGCTCTAGTCGGCTGGCCCTCGCTACATATTTGTCGCCAGACCCACTGGCTCCAGGTCATCTACAAGTCCATGCTAGGTAAAGCTCCGCCTTATCTCAGTTCACTGGTCACGATGGCAACACCCATCCGTAGCACGCGCTCCAGCAGGTGTATCTCACTGATCATCCCTAAAGCCAACACCTCATTTGGCCGCCTTTCGTTCCAGTTCTCTGCTGCCTGTGACTGGAACGAATTGCAAAAATCGCTGAAGTTGGAGACTTTTATCTCCATCACCAACTTCAAACATCTGCTGTCTGAGCAGTTAACTGATCGCTGCAGCTGTACATAGTCTATCGGTAAATAGCCCACCCATTTTTACCTACCTCATCCCCATACTGTTTTTATTTATTTACTTTTCTGCTCTTTTGCACACCAATATCTCTACCTGTACATGACCATCTGATCATTTATCACTCCAGTGTTATTAATCTGCAAAATTGTAATTATTCGCCTACCTCCTCATGCCTTTTGCACACAATGTATATAGACTCCCCTTTTTTTTCCTACTGTGTTATTGACTTGTTAATTGTTTACTCCATGTGTAACTCTGTGTTGTCTGTTCACACTGCTATGCTTTATCTTGGCCAGGTCGCAGTTGCAAATGAGAACTTGTTCTCAACTAGCCTACCTGGTTAAATAAAGGTGAAATAAAAAATAAAAAAATAAAATATTTGGGCTTGGGGAGGGTATCAAGTCCGTTCAAGTCAAAAGGCCCAAATCCAAGTTAAGTCACGAGTCATTGGTGGTAAAGTCAAAGCTGAGTTGCAAGTCTTTTTGATTTTGTCAAGTCGAGTCTAAAATCATCATATTTGCAACTCGAGTCTGACTCGAGTCCAAGGCATGCGACTCCAGTCCACACATCGGTTATTTTGTCAATATTACAGATCATCTTTGACGTCGTCTTTTCATCTCGTAGAATTCACCTCACACTGGTGAGGAAGAAAAGTTTTTCACACCCATGTGTGTGTTCGACAACAGCTGATAATCCGAATAATGTACGTACGAATAAGGGGAACAAGCGCGATTTGGGCATTCGATGGGCCCGTTTTTCTGCCCTAGCGTTGAAGACGCAAGCCAAGTATTACTACGCCTGGATAAGTATTTTACGTTAAAGTTTACCACATATGTTATAGCAATCTGTCAATCGATGATATATTGCGCATTCAATTGGCACGTTCCTCTGCCCAGGCGTTGGTGACTCACGCCAGATCTTGCATCGCCTGAATATGTATTTTACGTATCCATTTATCACATATTTTATAGCAATCTTGTCAGTCGACCATTGGTTTATGCACGCAATGTCTGAGCAGAGGAAAGTGACTAATTACGCCTTCTCAAATGGATGAGTAGTATGTTGATATTAGTTGCTTACTGTGTAATTTTTTGCTAAATAGTACCTTCCATGCGCACAAAAAGTGTATTTCTCAAATTTTGAGCACAAATTTGTTTACATCCCTGTTAGTGAGCATTTTCTCCTTTGCCAAGATAATTCATATCAAGAAGCTGATTAAACAGCATGATCATTACACACAGGTGCACCTTGTGCTGGGAACAATAAGGTCACTCTAAAATGTCAATGTTGTGAACAGTGTCCCATGATGGATGTTGGGTTATGGTATGGGCAGGCATAAGCTATGGACAAGGAACACAATTGCATTTTATAGATGTCAATTGAATGCACAGAGATACATTGCCGAGATCCTGAGGCCCATTGTTGTGCCATTCATCCACCACCATCAACTCAGGCCCCATCTATACACAATTCCTGGAAGCTGATCTGTACACAATTCGTGGAAGCTGAACATGTCCCAGTTCTTCCATGGCCTGCATGCTCACCAACCAGTGAGCATGTTTGGGATGCTCTGGATCGACATGTACGACAGCGTGTTCCAGTTCCCGCCAGTATCCAGCAACTTTGCACACAGCCATTGAAGAGTGGGACAACATTACACAGACCAGAATCAACAGCCTGATCAACTCCATGCGAAGGCGATGTCGCGCTGGAGCTGAAATACCCAAAGCTGAAAAGGGCGAGGCGCTTGCCTTGGAATTCAGGTCTGAGATGTGGATAATTCTGCCTGCTTTTTAGGTGGGTTGTAAAGTACATGAGGAGAATGTGTGATGTCAAATGTTTAATAAAACGTGTGGCTTTACTTTAAAGTGGCAATCAGCAGTTGAAACAACAACAAATGGTTTCCCAGCCTGTTTCGGTAAAAATGTAACCACTCAAATACATATACAGAGCTACGGATGCAAAGACTGACCATCTATGGTATTGAAATTATAGTTTTAACCATGGCATGAGGCTTTACAGTCAGTGTTTGTTTAAATGTACAATGTTTATAAACATTGGAGAAAAACAAGCTTATATTTTGGGTTCTCATGGAGTGTGACAGTTGAACTAAGCTCATGAGGCATTTACAAGTTATATTCTTCAAGAATCAATGCGTACATATCATTAACTCACAGGTGTATTTAGCAACTGTAAATGCCCCTTTAAAGGGTGCTGTGAGTGTCACCATTTAGGTCAGGGCCAGGGGTTTCCCCTGACCTCCTCACCTGGTAAGGAACAACTCTGTGTCATAGTTAAAGTCTATATAACTAGGAACCAGTTTTTTTCTTTCTGGGTCAGGGCCCGTTTTCACAAGGTGTCTCAGAGCAGGAGTGCTGATCTAGGCTCAGGTTCTCCCCGTCCTCTGAAGCTAAGCAGGGTTGGTCCTGGTCGGTCCCTGGATGGGAGACCAGATGCTGCTGGAAGGGGTGTTGGAGGGCCAGCAGGAGGCACTCTTTCCTCTGGTAATATTTTTTATAATGCCCCAGTTCAGTGATTGGGGATATTTCCATGTGTAGGGTTCCACCTTTCGGATGGGATATTAAACAGGTGTCCTGTCTCTCTGTGGTCACTAAAAATAAAGATCCCATGGCATTTATCGTAAGAGTAAGGGTGTTAACCCCGGTGTCCTTGCTAAATTCCCAATCTGGCCCTCATACCATCATGGCCACATAATCATCCCCAGCTTCTCCTAATTAATCTCCACTCCACTGTAACTATTCCCCAGGTCATTGGTAAATGAGAAAGTGTTCTCAGTTAACTTACCTGGTAAAATAAAATCCATATAACCCATTATGATATAAAATACAAAACTGATCCAAGATCAGCTATCCTAAGATGCTTTGTGAATACAGGGTCTGGTCTCAATCAGGACACATTCCTGCTCCTCCTCCTTGTCATCATCAATACTCATTGCTTAAACCTCAGGTCACCTACTCCATAAACTTTGAGCCATTTGTCAGAGAACGACTAAGAAAGTGTGATAAAATACCTAAACTCTTTATCAGGGTGTCAGGAAAAACTCAACGCACTTCGGAAATGTCTCTTCTATTACACACTGACTTTGCCCCTGTCAAGTGGATAACACAGTGTGTGTGAGTGAGTGAGAGAAAGTACGGTACCCTGGAAGGGTCACACACAGCAGGACCGGTAAGCACCATTGTTTCATAAAGGATTAGCCCTGGACCTCAGTCACTGTCTGGACTTTGGACCCCACAGCAGACAGTCCATCAGCCAGCCAGACATACACTCCCAGTTGTGCCTGGCACAGGAGTGTAAAGAGACAATACATTCCTTGGACAGTGTAATGATATACAGGGAGTCATTGAAGGCATAGCTACACTAACTTTTTAAGGAAAAAAATTCCATTCAAAGTACATCTCTTTTCTTTCCTCCGTTACCTCGTTCACAGTTATCCTCATTTCACTGTTTTATCTCCCTCATGGGTATTTCATTTCTTTTTTTTGTAATGTGTCTGAGGTCAGAATTCAGACTGCTTAAAAAAAAATTCAACATGTCCTCTTTAATTTTACAGTTTACAATCATTGTTTTTCTCCCCAGTGTCTTGAAACCATAAAAATAAATATACATATGTTACAAAACAATTCCAGTGTCTTTGATCATACAAAAAAAAGACATTTTGTACAGTGCCGATCACATGATAGGAAGTGCTGTAAAGGTATTACTTATGTAGTGGTTAACTTGACATTAGAGACTCCATACCATATATGTACGTACTGCAGTGGTTCTTTACCTACTTTGGTAAGCAGAATAATGGGTGTGTGCTGCTGTAAAAAATATTTTTTTTTGGGGGGGCATTGGGTTGGCATTGGGACGGGTGTGGTTTGCACAGTGATAAGGCACAGGTTTGCTAGTCTGAGCCACAGAAGAACATGTCCTATTACAGGGTGGGATTTCTCCACAATCAGAAAGGGATTCTAGAATTGTTGTTTTTACAAAAGCATTTTCTTTTCAATTTACAAACATTATTTTTGTCTCTCATCCATGATGACACAGTTCAGATACAAAATATAGATATTTTGTTGTTGAAATATCTACATATTAATTACACTTAATTAAACACACTGGGTGAAAGGCTATATTCCTCTTTCTATGAGTAGCTTGGAGGAACAGGGCACATGGTACGTCTCTGAGTTTCTCCTGAACTTCCTGTAGGCCTCTATGGGACTTGTAGTCTTAGAAGTCTTTCTCTGGACTACAACTGACTGTACCAGCACACAGTGGTCATATATCCATATCTGTATCAGCCCTGAGGCTCTCGAGTCTCTGTCCAACCAATGCGAGCCACTCATTCTGGGGGATGGACTCTTTCTTCACCTCCTCTTTAGTGGTTTGGCACAGGAGGTTCCATTAGTCCTGTAGGTAGGACCTCCTCCTTTACTTGGTTTAGTCTGACACATACATTCCCTTGTCTTTAGTTCAGTTCGGCAGGTGTGGCTCTGAAGGAATACTGCTCTCCTTAGGAGATGAAGGTGAGAGGTCAAGGGTGAGAGGTCATTTCTCCATTGCACATAGGCATGAAGCCTTCTCTCTTTTTCTTTATGCCTATCCTTTTCCCACCTCTCTTTTCTCCTTTACTCTCTTGTTTTCTCCTCTTTTCCTTTTCATTGTCCTTTCTTGTCTTGTTCCTTTACTCTCCTCTACTCCAGAGAGAGGTCATCTTTTCTCCTCTCATAAGGGCAGAGAGACTCTGGTTTTCCTGCTGGGTCAGATTGAAGTTTCATTACTGCCGCTGTTCCGGGGAGAGAGAAAAAGGGATGGAGGGAAGGATAGAGGGGAGGGAGGGAAGGATAGAGGGAGGGGAGGGAGGGAAGGATAGAGGGAAGGATAGAGAGAGGGGAGGGAGGGAAGGATAGAGAGGGGAGGGAGGGAAGGATAGAGGGGAGGGAGGGAAGGATAGAGGGAGGGGAGGGAGGGAAGGATAAAGGGGAGGATAGAGGGGAGGATAGAGGGAGGGGAGAGAGAGAAAGGGATGGAGGGAAGGGGAGGGAGGGGAGGATAGAGGAAGGGGAGGGAGGGGAGGATAGAGGGAGGGGGAGAGAGAAAGGGATGGAGGGAAGGATAAAGGGGAGGGAGGGAAGGGAGGGAGGGGAGGATAGAGGGAGGGGGAGGGGAGGAGGGGAGGGGGGAGGGGGGGGGAGGGGAGGGGGAGGGGAGGGGAGGGGAGGGAAGGATAGAGGGAGGGGAGGGAAGGATAGAGGGAGGGGAGAGAAGGATAGAGGGAGGGAGGGCAGGATAGAGGGAGGGAGGGGAGGAGAGAGGGAGGGGAGACATGCTGGGTTAGATGTGTGCAGGTAGGGATGCAGGCTAACACCACTAGACAGTGTACAACCACGTGCAGCATTCATATGTGGGATGGGAACTTTCATTCATACGGTACATATAGACAACAGCGAAATATGTCCTCATGTAAAAACTTCACCTAATACATGCAGGTCAGCAGATACATGTCATTAAAGTGTCGATAATGAAATACCATTCAGAAGCAGTCTGACATAAAAAACTCATCTTCATCCTTCACTATTTAGGCAAAAAGGAATCATTCATCACTTTACGCTGAGTGGCACTACATTCTCTGTTCCATTGAAAAATACCACATACAAGAATTACACTATGACATCATCATCACGCGACTACCCACTCACTCCGAGTCTGATTCGTGGCCTCCGTTGGTCGTCATCGCCTTCATGCTCATAGCCATGCCCCCATTCTGTGGTAATTGTGGCCGTGGGGCAAGCGGCGGCTTGATGATTGCGCTGTTGCCCACAGATACAGGGTGCACCCCATCGTTGGAGGCCACGGAGGGGGTCTTGGATGGAGGGTTGTAGTCACTCAGCTTCTCTCGCAGTCGGTTCTTCATGTTCTTGTCGGTCAAGGGAGGAGGGTACGTGATCTTGTTCTTCAGGATGCCTGAGATGGGAAAAATACAGAATCTTTTTACATTTGTTTTAGGTGCAATAACAAAGCTTTCACAAATCCATAAAGACTCAGTTACAGGGCCAATGTAGTGTATGCTTGGATGAATGAGTGAATGAACAAACAAGTGAGTGACTGAACAAATTAACAAACACACAAACCAACCCACCAACAAAAAAAGAAACAAATAAAAGATGGAATGTCTACATCTCTCACCCTTCTTGGGCTCAGGCTGGTGGGTGCCCAGGCTGGGAGGCCCATTGGAGGGTAGACTGAGAGGTCCATTCTCCCTAGTGGGGGTCTCCCTGTCCTGGGGTGTCTCTCCTCTCTCTCCTACGTGGTTGTGTTTGTTCTCCTGGTGCAGCTCCACGTTCACCTTGGTCTCCACCCTCAGACGTTCTGCACCCCCAGGATCCTCGCTGTCACTGACTGTCATCGCCTCCTTGGGCCAATGAGGCCTCACATGATTGGACACTGCTTCCACTGGGGTCAGAGGAAGAAGAAACATGAGCCAATCAGTATTTTGGTTGTAGGGAGTACTACCATACCACAGTACAATAATAAATAATGTTGATAACACTGCTGATAACACGGTATAATGCACTATAATCTAGCTCTAATTCTAATACTTATGTCATCTTACCAGTGAGTCATTAAGAATGAATAAATGAGAGAAACTGCAGTGCTTTCTGAGCAGTGAGACCATGGACGTTCCGGGTAACTGATAGGTTCCCGGTTAGGGTGAGGTGTGTTTTGGATGAGAAATGGATGGCTACCTTTGATGCTGGACCCTTTAGGTGTGCTGTGTAGAGGCGGTCTCTCGTTGTTCCACTTGGGCTTGATGTCCATGTCATCATCTTCACTGTCCGAAGAGTGAGACGAGGCATAGGACGAGCTGTGTTCGTCTACAGACAACTCACTGTCCGAGTCCGAGTCTGAGAGCGAGAGAGACCAAAAGACAAAAGGGAGAGAAAGAGCAACACATGAACGCACATTATGCAGACACACAGCTCACTGCTGTGAAGACGACACACCATCTCCATCAACTCTTCTAACAAGGACAGTTTGACGAAGTTTTGAATCAGATCACGGCTTACCGTCTCCTCCTTTAGTGCCGTTCCTGTGGAACAGAGGTCCGTCCAGGTCAGTGTGTCCTGCGTTAGCTGTCCCTGACGATACACTGTGCTTCTGGCCAGAGTCACCCCTACATCAGAGAGCAGGCCAAACACAGGTTAGTTGCACAGCTAGGTGGAATCACGTTGGAGCCTTTCAACTTACTGTAGAGCTGCAGAAGAACTGATGACGAAATTCATTTTTATTCTACTTTATACCCCTTTTTCCTCCCCAATTTCGTGATATTCAATTGGTAGTTACAGTCTTGTCCCATCGCTGCAACAAGAGTCATACCTTTTCCAAACTCTTATAGATTGAGACATTAGCCAGAGGGCCTACAACAATATTGTACTGTAGCTAACCTGTCTGAAGCCTTCTGATCTAAGAGCTAGGCTTGCTGGGGCTGGAGCCTAGCTGACTGCCAGAGGCCAGCTGTGTGTGTCTGAAATATTCTACCAGGTACTGTATATACCTCCCTCCTCCAGCCAGACACTCCCCACCTGCTGGGCTTAGCACTAGTTGACCTGTGTATGTGTGTGTGCGCATAGGTGTGTCGTCTCTTTTTGTATGCTTGCGTGGTTGACAAACTGCTGTGTTAAGCTGAGCCATGCTTTGCCTGCATGCGCGTGAAATAGTATTCAGCAAGGTAGAAAAACAGTCACGAAACCACAGGGGAGAGAGAGAGAGAGAGAGAGAGAAAGAGAGAGAGAGAGACAGAGAGAGAGAGACAGACAGAGACAGAGACAGAGAGAGAGAGAGAGACAGAGACAGAGACAGACAGAGACAGAGAGAGACAGAGAGAGAGAGAGAGAGAGAGAGAGAGAGAGACAGACAGAGACAGAGAGAGACAGAGACAGAGAGAGAGATGGCTCAGATATCAAAAGAGTAACAGAGAAAAAAAGAGAGATCCAGACTGAGACAGGACAGACAGTTGCCATAGTCATGCGGCAGCCACCGTGCTAGCTGAGTGTGTAAAGGGAGGTAGCTGCTGTGGCTTTTGGCTGACCTGACGTTACTCTCCAGAGAAACAGCGGACTCCGCAATGGCTGACCTGTACAGAGGACCGTCCTCAGTGTACGTGTTGTTACAGTTCAGAGACCGCTGGAGGGAGGAATGGAGGAAGGGGGGGTTGGTTAGAGGGAGGGAGGGGAGGAGAAAGAAACCAGTCAGTACTAGACAGTCAAGACATCTGTTCATCTCTTATGTATGTGTTTATCCGTGTGTACACTCACGGTGAGTAGAGATGCTCTGGTAGTGCTGGACTCATCCGGTGAAGCCTTCTTCCCGGTAAAGACATTCTTCAGATTCTTCCTCACTTCTTTATTAAAGATCACATGGAAGAAGAAGATGAAGATGCCCTATAAGGAGACAGAGAGAGAGGGGGTCAGTGAAAGCCTTTACCAAAAATCCATTCTCTTCACTTATATTAGGCCAGGGCCTGCATTCACATATTGTCTCAGAGTAGGAGTGCTGATCTAGGATCAGCCTCCCTCCCCCGGCAATGTAATCTTATTCATTATGATCTAAAAGGCAAAACTGATCGTAGATCAGTATGCCTACTCTGAGATGCTTTATGAATGCAGGCCCTGGCCTAATACCAGAGAAGAGAATGGATTGTGTAAAAACTGGTGATCACTGGTGTACAGTAAGGCTGAGAATTTTAGCCTCGAGTGCAGTGAATGACAGTGGACTGTACAGCCTGGCCCGTGACCTTTAACCCTGAGGCCCTGTCCCTGACCCCTCACCTGCAGACAACTGAAGATGGCGAACAGGTAGTGGAAGGTCATGACATCACTGTTGACGGCCATGAGGCCCAACAGCCAGGTGGCGCTGATGAGCAATAGGAGCAGGAAGGCCATCCTCAGAGCAGGACTATGTAGGGGGAGGGAGGTAGGGGGAGAGACTCAGATTATAACACACACACACACACACAACATAAAACACACATGCACACACTCATACACACCCACACAGTCGCGCGTCCACAGACACACACGTAAATCCTACTAATAGACTGTTCGTGTAACATAGGTGTAGCTCAACAATGGAATGTAGAGAATGGCCTTTGATATCCTTCACCTCAAGTGTGTGTGTGTGTGTGTGGGCGCGTGCGTATGTGTGTGTTGGTGCCCTGCACGTGTAATAACACTCACATGGCTCCAGACTTCTGGAAGGACCTCTGCCTGCGTCCACAGGATGCCTTGGCTGCCAGTACAAAGATGACGATGTTGACCTGAGAGAGAGGAGCGAGACAAGCCTTGGAACCATGGCAGACAACAGTGTAATTCACTTCCAGTCAACAACAGATACACTCAAGACCTCGAACTGCAAATCACGCATTAACACAGGCATTTCATTCACTAAGGAATTAGACAACAATAAAAGGGAAGGGAGGAAGGACAACGAGCAAAGAAAGAAAGAACGTAACATTGAAAAGAAACATGCACAGTAAGTCAAAAAAAATCTATCGCCATTAGAGGTTTAAAAAAAAAGGCACCATTATCTCAGGCACTCACCAGGACGACTACAGAGATGGGCCCTGCGAAGCTCCAGATGAGGGTGTCGTGGACAGAGAGCCAGCAGAAGTCTGGGTTCCCATAGCCCTGAGGGTCAAGACCCACTGCCAGACCTGAGGAGAGAACCAGAGAAACACATCAACACTGTGTTAGCTACAGGCCTACTGTGAAGTATGAGCATCACCTGCACTGGGACAATAATACAGTTGCACTGTGCAGTAATTCTTTCTTCACTCAAATGCAGAGAAAAATAAGCCAGTGGCACCTGTTAGAAGTAGACGCATTGGGCTATTACTGATGGGAGAAGAGAATAGCAGAGAAAGACTAGAAAGCCTGAGCATGGTTCATCCACAAACGATATTGCAGGTCAAGCAAAGCATGCTGGGGAACGGAGCTTTCTTTCTTCATTCAAATCCATAGATGTACACAGAGGCTTCATAAAACACCTCACTGCAGTGCACAACGGTGTAAACAGGTCTACGCTGGTATTATCCACGAGAGAAGAGCAGAGGCTGGGCTGGGTTAAGGACTTATTCTCTCCCCGGGCTTTGTGAGTGTGCCAGGGTGGAAGGTGATAGCCTTACGGGCCGACTGGCATCAGCAGACACAGGTCTAATCACCTAGAGGGAGTCTTCAGGACAGGAGGGGACATATAGCGCTGGAGACTACTACTGGACAGAGACTTCAGGAAGTCTCCCCCCCCCCTCTCCCTTCTGCTCGCTTCCTCGCTCTCTCCCTCATATTATCGGGCTTTTCCTACTGCTCTCTCTCTTCCCTCCCAAGTTTCCCACGGGGATCAAAGGTTCCTCAAGGGGAGGCAGGCGAGGCGCAGACAAGGCGGCCTCTCACTCAGAGGTGTGACTAGGTTCGTTTACCTGGGATTGGGGTGACAGAGTTTAAGTGTGTGAGTGTGTGTGAGTGCATGTGCGTCTGTGTGTGTGTGTGTCCTCACCTGTGATGATTGCAGGTATGCCCCAGCCCATGGCGTAGTAGAACCTCATGTGACCGTGGTTGATGTTCCGGACCTCCGTCAGCATGCGGTAGATGTGGAGGCCCTCCACAAACATCCAGGCAAACGTACACATGTAGAAGTAGTGGAGCAGGATGGCGATCACCGTACACACAAACTGCAGACAGGGAGTCACAGAGGGACGAGGTCAGAGGTCACCCGGGACATCCATTTCAATCACACCGAGAACCACTAATCCAAGATCCCAGTCCCATGCTACAGAACTGGCCACACTACACTGAGGGTACAAAAACATGAAGAACACCTTCCTAACAGAGTTTTGTGTCTTGCCCATTCACTCTCTGAATGGCACACATGCACAATCCATGTTGTCATAATCCTTCTTTAACCTGTCCCCCTTCGTCTACACTGATTGAAGTGGATTTAACAAGGGGACATCAATAAGGGATCATCGCTTTCACCTGGTCAGTCTGTGTCAAGGAAAGAGCAGGGGTTCATAATGTTTTGTACACTCAGTGTACAGCCCTGAGTGGGTCTCTCTCTCTCTCTCTCCCGCCCTCCATCTCTCTCTACTTTTCTTTATCTCCTTCCATCCCTTGTTCCAGGAAGAATGCAGTGTTCTTGGGAATCTCCCAGTAGGTAGGGGAGGGACAGAGCTAGATCACAGTCTACAGAGCAGAGGGTCATCAATCTAACAGGAGATGCTCAGGGCTGTGACTGACGACAGAATTCCACAGCACTGACACACACGCGCACGCACGCACGCACGCGGCTAGGCTTCTAACTTCAGAAAAACAGAGGGTGAGTCAGTGAGTAAGTGTCGTTCGTTACTAATGTTGTAACAGTACAGCCAGAAGTGGACTGGCCACCCCTCAGATCCTGGTTCCTCTCTAGGTTTCTTCCTAGGTTCCTGCCTTCTAGGGAGTTTTTCCTAGCCACTATGCTTTTGCCTCTGCATTGCTCTTTGAGGTTTTAGGCTGGGTATTTGTAAAGCTTCTGATATGAAAGAAGTCGATTTGAATTTAATTTGAACAGTAACAGAGTCTATGGAGACAGACTCAGACCTGTATGTCTGTCTGTGACAGGGTCTACTGCCCTGAGGCTCAAACAGTCAGGCACCAGTAACAGCATGTCTCTATTATCACAGGCCTGGAGGGACAGCAGCCTTGTGTGTATGTGTGTGTGTGCGCACAGGCGTGTGTGTTGTGCAATACAGTTCAGAGTAAATTGCATCAATGTACTTAAATGTATGTCAAAATACACTATTAGATTACTTGCCTATAGGCAAACCTTTATAATGCCCTTACCAGGTACAGGAATCACATGCTATGTGAATACACAGTATCAGACATCTCAGAATGCCTTAAATAGAGTATCTGTTGTTCGACAACAGAGAGATGGTTAGTCCAATCCAGAACAGTAAATCCCTGACTCTATCACTATTAGTGAAGCAACAGATGCACAATCTAGAAAAATCTAACAGACAAAGACAAACTCTCAGGTAGAACCGATCCCTGTAAGCTCCTGTCAGCAGCAGTACCTGAATGGCTGCAGGAAAACAAATAGCAGCTATTTACCAGAAACCTCTAACCGGAGTGAACCTGAAACGGAAATCCCTGCTTTATCCCTTAACCTACCTGAAAACACACCACGTTACAGGAATAGGACAAATACTGTAGATGTTGGGGAGGAGTGTGTGTGTGGGGGGGGCGTGGGAGGGGTGTGCCTGTGTAGATAATGTACGGGGGTTGTTTGTGTGTTTTAAACATTGCAATGTGATTTTGATCAAAAAGAGAAACCTGTGCAGGCAGACACAGACACAGACTTCCCCGTAATGATGAAGTAGCGCATGAGTCTTTTCTCAGCTCAACAACCACGACGAATTCCCTTAACGCCAAGGAGAAAATGGCTGCAGGGCTGTATCCCCGGGGTTATCCCAGGTGATCCCTGCCATTTGTAGGCAAAATGTGGGGACTAAAGAACTACATTGTAACTGTGAATACAATGGAAAGCACACCTGTGCTCCAAGCAGAGATAACAGAGGTGCTAGTGTACTTCTAACACTTAAGCGTCAGAATCAGGAGTGCTACCAAGCAACCAACATCTTTTTCATTCATATCCAGATAGTCACAAATGCTAAACATTCCAAACTATCCCTGCTAAAGCATGGTCAATGTCATTTTTCAGGAGTTTCGAGGTCGGGGTCCCTTAAGTTTTCAGTCACTGGGTTTTCAGTCTTGTTGATGGGTCAGAGGTTAGAGTTCAGGGGTTAGAGGTCAGGGTCCTGGTTAGAGGTCACAACTTGGCTTCCTTAGTTCCGTTCATCTCACCAGGTTGTCAGTCTGGTCAATTCGTCAGGGTTAGAGTAAGAGGTCAGGGGTCATAGGTTAAATGTTCCTCACTGGGTTGTCAGTCTGGTTGATGCCGATGAGGAAGACGAGCTCGGAGAAGAAGAGTGCCGCCACCAGGTTCTTGTGGATGCTGTGGAGGTTAGAGCGTAGCTTCCTGAGTAGAGCCAGCAGGATGAAGGTGAGGAGCAGGGCTACCAGGGAGGCTGACACCGTGGTGTAGGTCACGATCTTTAGGGGTAACACGTCACCATGCTAGGGGAGGAAGAGGAGAGACAGGGGGAGAGGGGTGAGAAAGAGAGAGGGGGGTAAAGATCATTATCATACTTGATAGCAGCAAACAGTGAGAGGACATGAACTACCCCCCACCCCCCACTGCTGTAGTGTATCCTGCCCATAGCAATTAAATGACAACTATTTAGAGTTCTGTACAGTATATCTCTATGAGCCTACCTCTCTCTTGGAGATGTCCATGAGCACAGCGAAGCTGGCCATGTGGTCACACTGACAGCTGATGTGTGTGTTGTTCCTGTTCAGCAGCTCACATCCCTTGGACGACCAGCCCCCCGTACCACCAATCCTACACACACACACACAGAGGACAGACAATGAATACCATGTAAAGAGTGTGGTGTGTGTGTGTGCATGTGTGTGTGAGTGTGTGTGTGAGCATGTGTGTGTAGTACTCACGCAATGGAGTGATTCCAGAACACACACACAGGTTTGGTCCTCTCCTCTGTCTCCAGTAGTGTGTACTCCAGTGTGATGGGGGGGTCAAGGGGGGAGGAGAGGGGAGAACCCTCGCTGTACACCAACGTGCTTACTATGGGGGTGTTGATCACTGGACGGTTGGGCAGCCTGCACACACACACACACACACACACACACACACACACACACACGAGCAAGGATGAACGGACACACTGATTTTGATAGCTTTTGAAGTAATATTTAGGCACGTATGACCGCACGCACTCAAGCAAACACTCCTTTTAGGGAGTTCCCAAAATATACATTCTCGGCTGTTTGTGGCCGCTTGGCAACCAGCCAAATAGTGATTTCTGAGTCCTTCTAGTACCAGTGTAGCAGCTATCACATACACACACGGCGCTAAATCTCATGATCTGCCAACCAAACTGTTCCAAACTCTGCCTTATATGTGTGTTACATTTCTAACGACATGTTTTTATCATATATAGAGTTTTGAGTGGTCCAAAGGTATACAGTGACAGGCTCAGACAGCATGGCAATGATGTGAGACAAACACCCACAGTACGCCAGGGCAATAATCAGACCTAAAGTAAACAGTAGTTTGTGCCAACGCAAATACAGTTGCCATATCTGTTGCCACGTTTGAGTCATTTATGTGATATGTTATGTCTTTATTATGATGGCTAGATTAGCTACGTAGAAATTGATAAAAGGCAGTGTTTGGTTATGTCAGATTTGATGAAAGATTGAAGTAAAGCGTAGTACTGTAGTAAAGTGTTGCCCTTGGTTACCTGAGGCTCCTACGGTCCGGGTCGTATCTCTCAGGGAGGAGCTGACCCAACGATCTAAAAACTATCACCACGGCAACAGGCAGGGGGGCGGCGGACTCGACATGGCGGCGTCTCTTATTGGAATGGGTGTGATCCTCTTCAGGGGCGCCGGTGTGAGAGGGCTCGACGCTGGGGCTGGGATCGACTACTAGAGAGTGAGAGTAAGAGTGAAAGAGACAACACCTATTGAAACACCTATTTAAGTCCCAACTACAAAGTTGATTGGGACCCACTGATGCATGAAACAAAGATAAGCGATATAAAGAATAATTGTAAAAAGCTTTGGAGCACCTTAAACGGAATTTGGGGGAAAAAGGCACTCCGCTCCATCATTTATTGAATCAGCTGGCTCATCACAAAACCCACTGATATAACTACTTTGATGTTTTTTTCATTGGTAAATGATCAAACTTAGGCATGATATGCCAACAACTATTTTTGAACCTACACATATTTGATCAAATTATGAAAGACAAGCATGGCGATTTTGAATTCCGTAAAGTGAGTGTGGAAGAGGTGAAACAATTATTGTTGTCTATCTCTCCTGGCTCAAAGTAGAGGAGAGATTGACTTCAATCCTACTTGTATTTGTGAGAGGAATTGACATGTTGAATGCAACAAGCTGTCTGTTTGAACTACTGGCACACAGCTCGGACACCCATGCAGAAGTCTCTTCACAGTCGCCAAGTCCAGAACAGGCTATGGGAGGTGCACAGTACTACATAGAGCCATGACTAAATGGAACTCTATTCCAAATCAAGTAACAGAAGCAGTAAAATACAGATTTAAAAAACGGATAAAAATACACCTTATGGAACAGCGGGGACTGTGAAGAGTGTGAAGAGACACACACACATAGGCACAGACACACGCATACACACACATGATAACATAAACACACGTACACGTGGATTTTGTATTGTAGATATGTGGAGGTAGAGTAGTGGCTTGAGGGGACACACTTAACGTGAAATCTGTTGTGAAATGTAATGTCATGTTTTTTTTTTTTATTGTATAGAACTGCCTTAATTTTGCTGAGAAGAGTAGTTCCTGCCTTGGCAGCAGCCAATGGGGATCCATAATAAATATGAATACAAATCACGGCCGATTCATTTTGTGTCTTGGTAAGAGACTGGGGTTACGCGACTGCTTTAAGCTGGACTTCAAGCACTCTGTTAAACTGGTAGGTCACCGACAAATCCCAAAGGTTTTGATGGATTACAGTCCAAAAGAGTTTGTACAGTTTGCAGCAGTCCAGGTCCAGTGGTATTGTGAGCAGTACCTTTGTCGGGGACCTCCTGGGGCCTCGTGTTGAACTGTGGGAAACGGACAGAGGACGTGAGGTCTTTGGGGTAGTACTCCTGGATCTCATGGAAGCGAGGGAATGAGGCCCGCCCAGGGACAGACGTGTCCAGGTAATCAACGACAATGACTAAGGAGAGAGAAAGAACCACACGTCAAGACCAGCTCATTATCAGATAAGGGTGATATATTAGAATTGCAGTGCATGAAAGTGGAACTTGACTGCAGTTTACCCAGAGACAAATTACGAATGGAATATTTGTTCACATTCTATGTTAGGGAGTTAGGAATCTGCTCCTCGACTCTCTGAAATCCTCTCTTCATTGGTCTGTAAATGTGTCTTCACTCACTCATGTTGTCAGTGACGATGGTGAATGGTTTGAGGTAGGTCTTCCTCATGTTCTGTGCCAGGGTGTTGGTGTAATCCTCAAAGTGGCGCAGCAGATGGGCGGTGCCCCCCTCAGAGCGCTGGATCTGCTCCCAGTGGTCTCTGGTGCCAGGGTCTAGGATGGCACTGCCCGCTCTCACCAGATTCTGAAGGGTTAAACAATACAGAGCAGGACGGTCAGACAGTAAGCCGCTTTGAATGTGGGCACAAACTCTGTCACTCCTGTCCTAGAGTAGCAGACGTTACCTGCTCAAGTAGGCCTATATAAGATAGGTGACGTAAAATATTCACAACCTACAGAGAAATGACATAATATAATGTGGAGATATTAAATAGCTCAGCTTTTTGGAGATTAGAATTCATATTGCAGGTTGACATCTTTCCCTGCAGCCAGAACTGAGCGGTTTTCCGCAAAGTCAAAATTGTTTATATTGTCAAAAATGTATGTAAACCAAAAAAGGCTTAATTTAAGGTTAGGGTTAGGCATTAGGGTCAGCAGTGTGGTCAAGGTTATGTTTAAAATCAGATTATAGGACTGTGTGGCTGTGCCAGCTAGTGACCACTCTGCAGAGCTGCCTCCAGGTCTAAATACATTCCAGCCTGCGTTCCCATTGGCCAGGTCAGCTTCCCCTGTTAGTGGAACTGGAAGAGAGCCAGAGGAGGGCAGTATTCCTCCAGTCTTCCCAGTGTAACCGAAGCCACCCAGTTTATAATCCTGAATAATGCACTGGTAATGCACCTAATGCCCTGCTGTCTGACACAACAGACAACTAGTGCACGGTCCCTGAGAGAAATACCGCGCATACAAAAACACATCTTTAGAAAAAAATACAAATATTGCAATTAGCCAGTTTGCAACGTTGTATTCAAAGAAAGAAAAACAAACTCTTGACCTCGTTGAACTCTGCGTCTCTCGTGGCCGTGAGATCGAAGCCTGTCTGCTGACTCTCGTACTGGAGGACCCTGGTCAGCAGCTGGAACGCTGTCTTCACATCGTTGCCGTAGTAACTGGCCGTGTGGTTGGTGGCGTTGTGGAGCAGGCGGACGATAGTGTTGGCGCGCTCGCGGTCCATCCTGGACACGTTACGATGCATCTCCTCATTCTGGAGGGATGGAGGGGAAGAGAAGGAGGTCAAGAATACAGACAGATACTGGAGACAGTTACAACTATATGGACGGTCTGTGGTAGGTTGGTAATAATAGATGAATCCTACCAGTGGTGAAAGTAGATTTCATTTCTTACCAGTACGGGACACCCAAGCACGCGTACCTATTAATTTCATATATGATCTCTGTGGTCCTAGTAGCCTAGGCCAAGTAAAGATTGGCCATATATATCACTTTTAACATGCAATACCTTTTAACATAAGCAGGGCATGGGTTTCAAGTTTGAGGAAGCACATTTTCACCATAAACATGCAGCCTGGATTCAAACCAGGTACTGCAGTGATGCCTCTTGTACTGAGATGCAGTGCCTTAGACCACTGCGCCACTCGAGAGCCCCAATAAAGCATTCCATGCATCCTCGCATTCGAAGATTTATGTGAGACAACCTACTTCTCCGTATGTGATGATTTTATTGGATAGTCATTATTTAGGCTAATAATATAACTCAGTCACTGTTCGAAAAAAAAAGACTGTTCAATGCAGCGGGTAGTGACGTAGAGCAGGCCTAGGCTATAGAAGGCCTAGGCTATAGAAGGCCTAGGCTATAGAAGGCCTAGGCTATAGAAGGCCTAGGCTATAGAAGGCCTAGGCTATAGAAGGCCTAGGCTATAGAAGGCCTAGGCTATAGAAGGCCTAGGCTATAGAAGGCCTAGGCTATAGAAGGCCTAGGCTATAGAAGGCCTAGGCTATAGAAGGCCTAGGCTATAGAAGGCCTAGGCTAGAAGGCCTAGGCTAGAAGGCCTAGGCTATAGAAGGCCTAGGCTATAGAAGGCCTAGGCTATAGAAGGCCTAGGCTATAGAAGGCCTATAGAAGGCCTAGGCTATAGAAGGCCTAGGCTATAGAAGGCCTAGGCTATAGAAGGCCTAGGCTATAGAAGGCCTAGGCTATAGAAGGCCTAGGCTATAGAAGGCCTAGGCTATAGAAGGCCTAGGCTAGAAGGCCTAGGCTAGAAGGCCTAGGCTATAGAAGGCCTAGGCTATAGAAGGCCTAGGCTATAGAAGGCCTAGGCTATAGAAGGCCTAGGCTATAGAAGGCCTAGGCTATAGAAGGCCTAGGCTATAGAAGGCCTAGGCTATAGAAGGCCTAGGCTAGAAGGCCTAGGCTAGAAGGCCTAGGCTAGAAGGCCTAGGCTATAGAAGGCCTAGGCTATAGAAGGCCTAGGCTATAGAAGGCCTAGGCTAGAAGGCCTAGGCTATAGAAGGCCTAGGCTAGAAGGCCTAGGCTATAGAAGGCCTAGGCTAGAAGGCCTAGGCTAGAAGGCCTAGGCTATAGAAGGCCTAGGCTAGAAGGCCTAGGCTATAGAAGGCCTAGGCTAGAAGGCCTAGGCTAGAAGGCCTAGGCTAGAAGGCCTAGGCTAGAAGGCCTAGGCTAGAAGGCCTAGGCTATAGAAGGCCTAGGCTAGAAGGCCTAGGCTAGAAGGCCTAGGCTATAGAAGGCCTAGGCTAGAAGGCCTAGGCTAGAAGGCCTAGGCTAGAAGGCCTAGGCTAGAAGGCCTAGGCTATAGAAGGCCTAGGCTAGAAGGCCTAGGCTAGAAGGCCTAGGCTATAGAAGGCCTAGGCTAGAAGGCCTAGGCTAGAAGGCCTAGGCTAGAAGGCCTAGGCTATAGAAGGCCTAGGCTAGAAGGCCTAGGCTAGAAGGCCTAGGCTATAGAAGGCCTAGGCTAGAAGGCCTAGGCTAGAAGGCCTAGGCTAGAAGGCCTAGGCTATAGAAGGCCTAGGCTATAGAAGGCCTAGGCTATAGAAGGCCTAGGCTAGAAGGCCTAGGCTAGAAGGCCTAGGCTAGAAGGCCTAGGCTAGAAGGCCTAGGCTATAGAAGGCCTAGGCTAGAAGGCCTAGGCTAGAAGGCCTAGGCTAGAAGGCCTAGGCTAGAAGGCCTAGGCTATAGAAGGCCTAGGCTAGAAGGCCTAGGCTAGAAGGCCTAGGCTAGAAGGCCTAGGCTAGAAGGCCTAGGCTAGAAGGCCTAGGCTAGAAGCTATAGGGCTATCAGATACATTTTCATGTTGGCCTTTATATAAACACATTTCATGCAATTCTACGACACTTTATATGACTGGAGACGTTAACAGAAACACTTTTAATAGGACAAAAATAACAGGATAGCCTACTGTGCTGACATTGACAAACGGATTAATAAACACAATGTTGTGGGATCCATATAAACGGCCTACGAAAAGAGGGAGACACAAATACAATATGTCGTGCATCTAACCCGGAGGAATTTATTTTGTCCAAAAACAAACAAAAAGTGGCATTGACGCAATGATAAAGACCGAGACTCACCGGAGATATGGCCGATGTTCTCCGCTAGTGCCAATAAGACAGGCTTACTGTTCTCTCAATTAAGTTGAGAATTTTGATAACTAAAAGACAGATTGGAGCCTTCTCATTGTCCTCTCTTTACAGCAATAGCCATTTGCTTCCCAAACAGCTTTTCCACGATTGTATTTTTAAGTATTACGATATGCCTGGCTGAGTCTGTCTGCTGTTCACTGACAGTCACAACTCAACAATCATCTATTTGGTATTTGCCATGTGCGCTCCCCAATTGCGGGCCCCTCTGACTGTATGCCCAAAAAAGAAGCTAATGATCCTCCGTAGCCAAAACATTGCTTTCTAGTGTAGTAGCCTATTGTTTAAGCTAATTAGGCTTTTTAATTGGCAATTTCATTGACTTTAGGGAAAGCTGCCCCTAGCCTTGTGGACGTACCGCCAATGCCTTTTAATGTGGCATAAACACAACCAGTCATGATGTTTTCACCTGATTGTCAATCAACCACTTAACAAAGGCGCTCTCCTGTAGGCTCCCCACACACGTTCCTCCTCTCACAAAATAGTTCTAGCACCCAAACCCCAACAGTGCACTGTGCACCTGCAATTTGATGAATGGAAAGAGACATCTGTTACATGTATTGTAATGACATTCTGGGATTGTCTTTAGGCCTACACGTGTAGCCTGAATGGATGTCCACTGTTATTAACGGGCACTTTGGTCTCAGCCACTCTTCTGCACTGCTCGGTCTCAGCCACTCGTCTGCACTTCTCGGTCTCAGCCACTCGTCTGCACTGCTCGGTCTCAGCCACTCGTCTGCACTGCTCGGTCTCAGCCACTCATCTTTACTGCTCGGTCTCAGCCACTCGTCTGCACTGCTTGGTCTCAGCCACTCATCTTTACTGCTTGGTCTCAGCCACTCATCTTTACTGCTCGGTCTCAGCCACTCATCTTTACTGCTCGGTCTCAGCCACTCGTCTGCACTGCTCGGTCTCAGCCACTCGTCTGCACTGCTCGGTCTCAGCCACTCGTCTGCACTGCTCGGTCTCAGCCACGTCTCAGCCACTCATCTTTACTGCTCGGTCTCAGCCACTCGTCTGCACTGCTCGGTCTCAGCCACTCGTCTGCACTCTCGGTCTCAGCCACTCGTCTGCACTGCTCGGTCTCAGCCACTCATCTTTACTGCTCGGTCTCAGCCACTCGTCTGCACTGCTCGGTCTCAGCCATCGTCTGCACTGCTCGGTCTCAGCCACTCGTCTGCACTGCTCGGTCTCAGCCACTCGTCTGCACTGCTCGGTCTCAGCCACTCATCTTTACTGCTCGGTCTCAGCCACTCATCTTTACTGCTCGGTCTCAGCCACTCGTCTGCACTGCTCGGTCTCAGCCACTCGTCTGCACTTCGGTCTCAGCCACTCGTCTGCACTGCTCGGTCTCAGCCACTCATCTTTACTGCTCGGTCTCAGCCACTCATCTTTACTGCTCGGTCTCAGCCACTCATCTTTACTGCTCGGTCTCAGCCACTCATCTTTACTGCTCGGTCTCAGCCACTCGTCTGCACTGCTCGGTCTCAGCCACTCGTCTGCACTTGGTCTCAGCCAGTCCACTGCTCGGTCTCAGCCACTCATCTTTACTGCTCGGTCTCAGCCACTCATCTTTACTGCTCGGTCTCAGCCACTCATCTTTACTGCTCGGTCTCAGCCACTCGTCTGCACTGCTCGGTCTCAGCCACTCGTCTGCACTGCTCGGTCTCAGCCACTCGTCTGCACTGCTTGGTCTCAGCCACTCGTCTGCACTGCTCGGTCTCAGCCACTCGTCTGCACTGCTTGGTCTCAGCCACTCATCTTTACTGCTCGGTCTCAGCCACTCATCTTTACTGCTTGGTCTCAGGTCTGCACTGCTCGGTCTCAGCCACTCGTCTGCACTGCTCGGTCTCAGCCACTCGTCTGCACTGCTTGGTCTCAGCCACTCGTCTGCACTGCTTGGTCTCAGCCACTCGTCTGCACTGCTTGGTCTCAGCCACTCGTCTGCACTGCTCGGTCTCAGCCACTCGTCTCCACTGCTTGGTCTCAGCCACTCATCTTTACTGCTCGGTCTCAGCCACTCGTCTGCACTGCTCGGTCTCAGCCACTCATCTTTACTGCTCGGTCTCAGCCACTCATCTTTACTGCTCGGTCTCAGCCACTCGTCTGCACTGCTCGGTCTCAGCCACTCGTCTGCACTGCTCGGTCTCAGCCACTCATCTTTACTGCTCGGTCTCAGCCACTCATCTTTACTGCTCGGTCTCAGCCACTCGTCTGCACTGCTCGGTCTCAGACACTCGTCTGCACTGCTCGGTCTCAGCCACTCGTCTGCACTGCTCGGTCTCAGCCACTCATCTTTACTGCTCGGTCTCAGCCACTCATCTTTACTGCTCGGTCTCAGCCACTCGTCTGCACTGCTTGGTCTCAGCCACTCATCTTTACTGCTCGGTCTCAGCCACTCGTCTGCACTGCTTGGTCTCAGCCACTCGTCTGCACTGCTCGGTCTCAGCCACTCGTCTGCACTGCTTGGTCTCAGCCACTCGTCTGCACTGCTCGGTCTCAGACACTCGTCTGCACTGCTCGGTCTCAGACACTCGTCTGCACTGCTCGGTCTCAGCCACTCGTCTGCACTGCTCGGTCTCAGCCACTCATCTTTACTGCTCGGTCTCAGCCACTCATCTTTACTGCTCGGTCTCAGCCACTAATTTGTGCCTTGTCCTCGCGCGTCTTGACCTTTCATCTCCACTTTGGCAAAATGTAAGTGTTCTCGTTGAACCACAATGCAATTTCCATGTGGCTGACATTCAGTAATGTTAAATAATGGTATTTAGCCTATAGTTTTACCGGGTACGGTTTGCAAGTTACGAAAGAGCTGTGTACATGCACATCTGTAGCTAGAACAGGTGTCTGTGTGAGTGAACTATGGATGCATAGCCTCGGACTGGATAAGATCGAGCATACGCACCATCTTCATGAGCTGGGTGAAGGTGACTGTGGTACAGTTGAAGAGTTCAGGAGGCAGCCAGCCCTTTTCATCGTTGCAGTGGCGGATAGCAGTTCCTACAGTGAGAAAGTAAACGAGTTGGGCGATCGCGGGACTTACAGTAAGAGAAGCAAAAACAAAAAGGAGGAGAAGAGGAATATTGGGGGGGAGAACCGTCTCTTCCTAGCGCCAGGTGGCTGCTACACATGGGTAGAAATGGGGAGTTACTTGATATAATAAATGAGATAAAAGCACAATCTAAATGCCAACTCATTACCATTAATTCCAAACAAGCGTTCAACAGAGAAAAGAGTTTACGGTTAGAACTGACAGGACCGTTGGTTGATGTGAGCCAAGCCGTGTCACCCAATAAAAACGGCCCAAGAGAGTCCAGCGGGGCAACAAAGAGTTTCCGTGGTGACAAGGGTAACTAAGGGGGTAACTAGGGAGGTTATTGTGGTTTAATGGGAGCAGGTCAGCGATGTTACGTCTTGGCCCTGCCCATATTGTCTCTACTGCTAAGGCTCTATGTGGAGCAGGACACACACACGGCTCTGTGGTATTATGAATGTGTCTCCAAGCCGACGTTGTCAAGTCTTCTTCACAAGGCCCGGTGTTTGTCTCCGGCTGCTGCCCTCCAGAGACAGAGTTTCTCAAACACCATTGGCCAATGACAAGTCTCAAAAGGCCCTGATAGACCAATGAGAGGGCCTCGTCCGTGTGCTGTGTGAATGAGTTCCTTCCACAGAAAGGTGTTAGGAACAGCAGAAGGCCTTGAACTAAGGGACACCACAGTACATAACCTCCATTCTCCACCCATAAAATCTTTACTATGAATAAAATACCTTGAAGCATTTGATATCTGTACGAATTGGTCTGAGTTATTGTGACTGTTCCTGCTATGATAAGAGCTGTGTAGCGTGCAGAGGAACTCACCGATAGATCCTTTGGGACAGTTCATGGCTGCAGGACGGCCAAATTTGGTCTTGGGCCACCAGATCCCTTGGTCGAAGGCCTTGGGACAGCCCTCGTACACCACTGAGAGACGAGAGGGGACAGATGGCACACAGTTAGAAGTGGCCCCTATAAACCCTAACCACTGACACTGGGTCAGATGTTTTGTGATCCCCTTATAGTTTTCTGGTTGGCAGTGAGGTTTGTGTAATCTGATCCTAGACCAACTTCTGCCGCGGGCTGCATTACACATATCTAACACGCCCAAGAAACACTACTGCTAACGACTCTTCCGAAGTTTTCAAAACAGCCAAACAGGCCAGCAATTATATCAATAATCCTACACGAGTGGTTACACAACATTAAAAATTATTCACATGATTTAATTCATTAAGTAGCCTAATCCTAAACAAAACCAGGTTAAGACTTGTATGCGTGTTGTTATGGCTTCCTAAGTAATGCAGTCTGTTTATGTGCTGTACTGTATACACACCCAAGTGCTTATATCCTAAGTGACCATAATTGTAACTCTTTGAAGACCTTTTATACAGTAGCCACAAGGTTGGGTTGAAGCACTTAGGTGACAGATATGGTATGGCGACCGTGGTTCTTTACTGAAGCTAGAGCGAGATCTAAAAGAGGGAAGGCCTTGAACCAGGAATCCTTCCTTCCTCCAGTCCTTGGCGTTATGACTGATCTGACATGTCTGGATAAGAGGAATCCTTGCTTTCATGAATCCAAATAGAGTGATCACATCAAGGAAGGAAGGAGAGAAGAAAGGAGAGACAGAATGCCCTCACAGGCTCTCAAGATCCCATTTAGGAGTATCAAACACTTGCATGTGCACCATTTCCTTCCACATACCTTCACAACCGGTGGCGGTGACCTCAGCGAAGGGGTTGTCACAGCGGTTACATTGTTGTCCGATGACCCCGGCTTTACAGGGGCACTGTCCGGTGTGGGGGTCACAAGTACGGGAGTGGGCCCCTAGAGGGAAGCACTCACAGGGGTAACAGGTGTCCTCATCTTTGGGCTGGTAGTAGTTATCCTGGGGAGGGGAGAAGATGGGGGAAAGTTAGCAATTAGCACCTTCCGCTACGGTCAGCTTACTTAAGCCTACAACATACAGCCTTGGTTGATTCGGGACCTATTTTGGGAGTTGTGGTCAATTCCTACTAGGTTTGCATTGGTTTACAACCGGGGGTCTTCAAGAGAAAAGCTAGATAGATTCATCTTAGGGCCACAGAAAACTCAAAAGGCATAGGGAGGGTCCACAACACATTTGAGAAACGCTGCATTAGCCTGTGAGAAGAGTGACCGTGATTATCTTCTTACCTTGCAGCGACACTCTCCACTGGTCTTGTTACAGTCAGGGTCGAACCCTTTGCTGACGTCACAGTGGCAGGGGCCACACATGGGGTTCCCCCACCAGCCCCGAGGACACGGCTTCTCAACCCTGACACGTCACACAATAACAACACATTTAGTCGAGTTTAGCACATAACGAATGGAAATCAAATGGGGGGAGAAAGATAGAAAGGAGACTGCATTTATCCTTCACATCACATACCTGCTCTATAACAATATCGCTTAACAACAAAAATGCATTCAACTGCATCACAAATCTAGAATAAACCTTCTATCCCTTGGAAGAGAGACACAATACAGTGAGCGAGTCAAACACTCGCTCTCCAACACTTTCATGTCTCGGAGTTGATGGAGGGGTAAGATGGGGGGTTCTGATAGGGGCAGGGTAGTCAGTAGCAGAATAGCAGTGCAGGTGGAGACCAAACACCTATGGAGGAGCACTGAAGCGTGAGGGGTTCCCACATCCTGCCTTAGACAGGAGGTCAAAGGTCAGTGGGTAAAGAATTGACATCCAATCTACCAACCAGGGGAATAGTCAGGAGTACAGTATGTTGCTGGCTACATAACTACAGTCCTACAGGTGCCAGTTATGGCCAGAACCTATTATAGCCAAGCCTGAGGCTCGGCTTACCGTTATATATGCCACACACACACTCACACCCGCTACCGACCCCGTTTGCATTTAAACCACACACACACACACACACACACACACACACACTTGTTACAAGACCCAGTTAATGTCTAGAACAACACACAGTGGTTTCATCTAACCCTCAGGCTCCTGACTCTCACGCCAGATTCCTGCTCTAATCAAAGGCAGATCTGGGATCAGTTTTGGAAGAAGAAAAAAAAATCCCCCAGAAAGCTCAGATCACAGGTCTGGGAACAGCCACATCTGGGGTTCATTACCAGCAGTCTTACACCGGGTGCTGGAGAAGGACTGTTTTGAGGTAAGGCCAGTAAAAGTAGAGGCTGTTGCCAGGCAGATGAAGAGCGAGGCGCATTTTTGTGAAAGACAGAGAGGAAGGTAAGGGAGCAGAGGCTGATTAGGCTAACATAAAAACAAATCGGATGTTGTGTTGATATAGGAGGCATGTGAATGTGCGTTTCCCCCTGCACTGTGGAGCCAAGCCAGGACACACACACACACACCAACACGTGCACACACTTACACAGGCAGTTGCACAAAGCGGCCAGGTCTTACTTGTTTTGGCAGTACTGTCCGTAGTAGTTCTGTCCACACTCGCAGGTGTAGCCATGGGAGGAGCTAGGCTTGCGGACGCAGGTGGACACGTGCTCGCAGGGGTTGAGGTGACACGCGTCAACACACTCCCTCCCAAAGTACCCTGGGAAAGGACACGGGTCACGGAGAGAAGAGAGAGAGACTTCAACAACGTGGCAGACTTATACACAGTCACACAAAAGAGTCAAATCTGAAGACTACGAAACAACCTTCCCATGGTGAATATCTTTCAGAGCAAGTGAATGGTATGAGACGAGATGCAGACGCAGGTGTGTGTGTGTCTACTACAGTGTGTGTGTGTGTGTGTGTATGTGCATCCGTACGTGGGTATGAGTGTGTTACCTGGGTCGCAGACGCAGGTGTGCGCGCTCCAGTCGTCGCTGCAGTGGCTGTTCTCAGGGCAGATGTTGGAGTCACAGGGGTCGGCCAGGTCACAGCCGTCCTCTACATGAATCTTAAAGCCCAGCAGCATGTTCACATTGACCACGTTGGTGGACGTCTCACCCATGCGCACACCCTGAAGGGAAAGAACACACCCTCTCCATTAAGTCCCAGAGTCGCAGGTACACACTCTCCGGAGACAGGTAGATGTACACATACAGTGGGCTACAGTACTGGATGTTGTGGAGAATAATGTCATCCAGACGTGGTTTACTGTTAAAACATACCTGTATGCATCCGGTGAAGCCCTCGTGGACGTGGTTTACTGTTAAAACATACCTGTATGCATCTGGTGAAGCCCTCGTGGATGTGGTTTACTGTTAAAACATACCTGTATGCATCCGGTGAAGCCCTCGTGGACGTGGTTTACTGTTAAAACATACCTGTATGCATCTGGTGAAGCCCTCGTGGACGTGGTTTACTGTTAAAACATACCTGTATGCATCTGGTGAAGCCCTCGTGGACGTGGTTTACTGTTAAAACATACCTGTATGCATCCGGTGAAGTCCTCGTGGACGTGGTTTACTGTTAAAACATACCTGTATGCATCTGGTGAAGCCCTCGTGGACGTGGTTTACTGTTAAAACATACCTGTATGCATCTGGTGAAGCCCTCGTGGACGTGGTTTACTGTTAAAACATACCTGTATGCATCTGGTGAAGCCCTCGTGGACGTGGTTTACTGTTAAAACATACCTGTATGCATCGGTGAAGCCCTCGTGGGACGTGGTTTACTGTTAAAACATACCTGTATGCATCTGGTGAAGCCCTCGTGGACGTGGTTTACTGTTAAAACGTACCTGTATGCATCTGGTGAAGCCCTCGTGGACGTGGTTTACTGTTAAAACATACCTGTATGCATCTGGTGAAGCCCTCGTGGACGTGGTTTACTGTTAAAACGTACCTGTATGCATCCGGTGAAGCCCTCGTGGACGTGGTTTACTGTTAAAACATACCTGTATGCATCCGGTGAAGCCCTCGTGGACGTGGTTTACTGTTAAAACATACCTGTATGCATCTGGTGAAGCCCTCGTGGACGTGGTTTACTGTTAAAACATACCTGTATGCATCTGGTGAAGCCCTCGTGGACGTGGTTTACTGTTAAAACATACCTGTATGCATCCGGTGAAGCCCTCCGTGGTTTACTGTTAAAACATACCTGTATGCATCTGGTGAAGCCCTCGTGGACGTGGTTTACTGTTAAAACATACCTGTATGCATCCGGTGAAGCCCTCGTGGACGTGGTTTACTGTTAAAACATACCTGTATGCATCCGGTGAAGCCCTCGTGGGACGTGGTTTACTGTTAAAACATACCTGTATGCATCTGGTGAAGCCCTCGTGGACGTGGTTTACTGTTAAAACATACCTGTATGCATCTGGTGAAGCCCTCGTGGACGTGGTTTACTGTTAAAACATACCTGTATGCATCCGGTGAAGCCCTCGTGGACGTGGTTTACTGTTAAAACATACCTGTATGCATCTGGTGAAGCCCTCGTGGACGTGGTTTACTGTTAAAACATACCTGTATGCATCCGGTGAAGCCCTCGTGGACGTGGTTTACTGTTAAAACATACCTGTATGCATCCGGTGAAGCCCTCGTGGACGTGGTTTACTGTTAAAACATACCTGTATGCATCTGGTGAAGCCCTCGTGGACGTGGTTTACTGTTAAAACATACCTGTATGCATCTGGTGAAGCCCTCGTGGACGTGGTTTACTGTTAAAACGTACCTGTATGCATCCGGTGAAGCCCTCGTGGACGTGGTTTACTGTTAAAACATACCTGTATGCATCTGGTGAAGCCCTCGTGGACGTGGTTTACTGTTAAAACATACCTGTATGCATCTGGTGAAGCCCTCGTGGACGTGGTTTACTGTTAAAACATACCTGTATGCATCTGGTGAAGCCCTCGTGGACGTGGTTTACTGTTAAAACATACCTGTATGCATCTGGTGAAGCCCTCGTGGACGTGGTTTACTGTTAAAACATACCTGTATGCATCCGGTGAAGCCCTCGTGGACGTGGTTTACTGTTAAAACATACCTGTATGCATCTGGTGAAGCCCTCGTGGACGTGGTTTACTGTTAAAACATACCTGTATGCATCTGGTGAAGCCCTCGTGGACGTGGTTTACTGTTAAAACATACCTGTATGCATCTGGTGAAGCCCTCGTGGACGTGGTTTACTGTTAAAACATACCTGTATGCATCTGGTGAAGCCCTCGTGGACGTGGTTTACTGTTAAAACATACCTGTATGCATCCGGTGAAGCCCTCGTGGACGTGGTTTACTGTTAAAACATACCTGTATGCATCTGGTGAAGCCCTCGTGGACGTGGTTTACTGTTAAAACATACCTGTATGCATCTGGTGAAGCCCTCGTGGACGTGGTTTACTGTTAAAACATACCTGTATGCATCTGGTGAAGCCCTCGTGGACGTGGTTTACTGTTAAAACATACCTGTATGCATCCGGTGAAGCCCTCGTGGACGTGGTTTACTGTTAAAACATACCTGTATGCATCCGGTGAAACGTGGTTTACTGTTAAAACATACCTGTATGCATCCGGTGAAGCCCTCGTGGATGTGGTTTACTGTTAAAACATACCTGTATGCATCTGGTGAAGCCCTCGTGGACGTGGTTTACTGTTAAAACATACCTGTATGCATCCGGTGAAGCCCTCGTGGACGTGGTTTACTGTTAAAACATACCTGTATGCATCCGGTGAAGCCCTCGTGGACGTGGTTCCCCTCTCCTGGTAATCCTCCCAGATACAGAGCCCTCAGCCTCAGACCTGGCAGCTCGTTACCGATCTCCACAGACCTCTGGAGACACGCAGACACACACAGAGTGTAAGATTTGCTGCGTGTGTGTTCGTGCCTGTGTCTCGGGTGTGCATGCGTTCGGCTCAGTACCTCGTACAGCCCGTAGTCCAGTGACACCAGGGCCATGTACTTGATGTCCTTGCCGTCTTTGACGCTCTGCAGCTCCACGAGGACATGGTGCCACTCCCCGTCGTTCACCCGGACTTGAGGGAAGCCCAGCAACGCTACCCGCTCGGATCCCAGAAACACCTCAAACCTCACGTACTGATCACTTATCTGAGGGGAGGGTGGGCGGAGAGAGAGAGACATTTACTACACACAGGCAGTCCACTCAACTTCGATCAACCATGTAAGCCAACTTACCTGCTCGCTCTGTTGTTGTCGTTATTGTGTGTGTACAATAACTCACCAGTAGATTGACAGTAGAGAAGTCTCCAGCGGTAGCCCGCATCAGCGTGCCTGTGCCCTGCCTCGTCCGGAACATCAGGCCCATGTACCAGGGCACAGCGATGGTGACGTCGAGGTCACTCCACGACACCAGGGCCTGGCCGTCAAAGTGCTGCGGGGACGGCATCACTAGAGGAGGAGAACAATACCGATGAGAATACGCATAATATGGGCAATAACCACTGCTGTTTAAGGCCAAGTCGCGTGTCAAACACATCACCTGCTTTGTAGGGCTGGGAATTGCCAGGGTCCTCATGATACGATATTATTATTATGATACTTAGGTGTCCGATGCGATATGTATTGTGATTCTCACGATTGTGATTTTATACTGCGATTTGTACTGCGATTTGATGTTCCAAATCTATTGCTCTCTATACGTCTGCTGCAGAGAGATGAGAGGACATGAGAAAATGTGTTCTGATCAGTCAAAGGAAATACAAGTGCTTGAAAAGACGTCTGCTCGCTATTCGAAAAGAAGAGAACAAGCTATATATATATATATAGGGTGAAAAATACCGGAGTTTTTGGCGCAGGTACAGTCGAATAGTGCTAGCTCACACTATCTAGCAAACAAACAAAAACATTAGTATTTTTACACGTCGATAACCCGGAGTCAAATTATCGATATAACATCGTCCAAAAACAATATCTCGATATGCAACTGTATCCATTTTCCCACCCCATCATTAATGCGTAGTATGTCGGACATACAGATTGGTTCTTGCATTTGTGTATTCTTCCAGGGAGAATAATTAGAGTATCTAATCCACCCCTCCGTGTCTAATTCAGCTACAAGACATCAATTACTGTCAATTACCTTGTTTCATACAGGACACTAATCCTTCTTTGACAAACATGCCCACAGTGTAACACACCACACACCAGAGCACCCACTAGCCCTGCGGCCAAACAGATGTTGTACTCAGTCAGTCAGTATAACAGTACGTCTGTCAGCATAGCCTAGGTTTTCCCCTACGAGACAACTGAAGCGCTAAGCTCTCTCGATCTCCCTCTTCTCTGCAGGGCACATATTTCTACTGATGCACAGAGTACACACACACACACACCTGACAAAAACACACAGTCAGAAGATGCTGGGGGACAAGCTCCTGAATCGCTGCCCTCTCTCGGTCTCTTTTTTCCACATGATATATCGCTCATTCGCAGTGCCTGGAAAGAGTCTAAAGATTTCAATGATGCATAAAAGACAACAACAGCAAAGATAGTTTGGAGTTGGATTCCTTCAAGATACAGCTCATAAGACAGTGGAGAGTGGAGGGCAGCCACCAGCTCACACGAAACCGTCACACTAACCTAAACACACAGGTCAACTAAACCGCAACATATGTCCAACCCCACAGAATGTGTCTGGGAAATCGTGAACTAAAAAATCGACTGTCTCGTCATACTTCCCTTGCTGCGCCTCAACAGTACCACTGATATGTCTATGGTGTCCCTTGCCGCTTGAAAAGTGATATGATATCTATCATGGGTGCTGTCTGTAACCTTGATATAACGTCTATGGTTTCTACTTTCGACACAGCTTGTCAACAAGTAGTGGAGCAGCCAAACCCTCCGTGTTACTTCTGTCCCTAAGTCCCAACCATAGATACTCAATCTGCTGCCTGGCACCACTACACAGCTACCTCATCCAGCCATCCAGCCCAGACTAGGTGGAGATAGTTAAACAAATATCAATGTGTGTGTGCTTTCTAATTGTTCGGGAAGCAGGCCCTAGAGGTTAAATCAAAGCCAGCTGCTTACTGTTTTATACCTCAGTACGACTATTGCCCACAGTCATATTGTAGAATTCATTTCACTCAGCTAAAAATAACGGTTCTATTGCCCTGGCCTTGGTTAGTTTCCCAAATAAAGACATTGACATAATGCTGACACACAGGCGCACAACATAGTCGCACACTACAGCTTCCCGTGATGACTTAGCGTGAGATCTCTCTGTGTGCGAGACAGGACAGGCACAGAGTGAGTCACTTACTTTAACCCTTTCAGCGGAACACACACACACACCATTTCAGCAACCTCTCTCCTGGCCTTACACAAGACCTGACCACAAAACCAGTAAACCACTGTCATACAAGCATACAGCGCTATCATTAGGCATGTTAGACACACACACACACACACCCCCACCCCATCCATCCATCCCTAGTGAGGATATGAGCAACAGAACAGTCAGGATCAAACAGGGCAAGCTGTAACAGTGTAACCACACACTGACACATCCATCAGCAGCAGAGTATATAGGACTGTTATGACTGCTAGTGTATACACACATTACAGGAGCTCTGTGGTCTGCTCCATGTAAACAATCTGGCTCAACAACAACGGAGCAACCACAGGGTCCGCGTGTGTGTTCCCGTCTCTTGATCCCCAGCAATGATATGAGTCAGAGTTGGTCTTTGTCTCATTAGTGAAATAGACAACAGCTCTTCAGGCTATGTTCTAAGTTTGACTATTATATGAACATCTAGCTGCTGCAGATCCTCAGGTCCTCTAATATCTCTACAGCTGAACCATCGAGAGCATCCTGACCGGTTGCGCCACCGCCTGGTTTGGCAACTGCTCGGCATCTGACCGTAAGGCGCTACAGAGGGTAGTGCGTACGGCCCAGTACATCACTGGGGCCAAGCTTCCTGACATCCAGGATCTATATGCGGTGTCAGAGGAAGGCCCCCCAAAAAATGGCAAAGACTCCAGTCACCCAAGTCATAGACTGTTCTCTCTGCTACCGCACGGCAAGCGGTACCGGAGCGCCAAGTCTAGGACCAAAAGGCTCATTAACATCTTCTACCCCCAAGCCATAAGACTGCTGATTATCTAATCAAATGGCCACCCTGACTAATTACATTGACCCCCCCCTTTGTTTTTACACTGCTGCTATTCGCCGTTTATTATCTATATGTAGTAACTTTACAAATTACCTTGACTATACTGTACAATGACTCTGTATTGGTACCCCCTGTATATAATCTCCACATTGACTCTGTACCAGTACCCCCTGTATATAACCTCCACATTGACTCTGTATCGGTACCCCCTGTATATAGTCTCCACATTGACTCTGTACCGGTACCCCCTGTATATAGCCTCCACATTGACTGTGTACCGTAACACCCTGTATATAACCTCCACATTGACTCTGTACCAGTACCCCCTGTATATAGCCTCCACATTGACTCTGTACCGTAACCCCCTGTATATAGCCTCCACATTGACTCTGTACCAGTACCCCTGTATATAACCTCCACATTGACTCTGTACCAGTACCCCCTGTATATAACCTCCACATTGAATCTGTACCGGTACCCCCTGTATATAGCCTCCACATTGATCTGTACCAGTAACACCCTGTATATAACCTCCACATTGACTCTGTACCAGTACCCCCTGTATATAACCTCCACATTGACTCTGTACCGTAACCCCTGTATATAGCCTCCACATTGACTCTGTACCAGTACCCCTGTATATAACCTCCACATTGACTCTGTACCAGTACCCCTGTATATAACCTTCACATTGAATCTGTACCAGTACCCCCTGTATATAACCTCCACATTGACTCTGTACCAGTACCCCCTGTATATAACCTCCACATTGACTCTGTACCAGTACCCCCTGTATATAACCTCCACATTGACTCTGTACCGTACCCCCTGTATATAGCCTCCACATTGACTCTGTACCGTAACCCCCTGTATATAACCTCCACATTGACTCTGTACCGTAACCCCCTGTATATAACCTCCACATTGACTCTGTACCGTAACCCCCTGTATATAACCTCCACATTGACTCTGTACCAGTACCCCTGTATATAACCTCCACATTGACTCTGTACCAGTACCCCTGTATATAACCTCCACATTGACTCTGTACCAGTAACCCCTGTATATCCTCCACATTGACTCTGTACCGTAACCCCCTGTATATAACCTCCACATTGACTCTGTACCGTAACCCCCTGTATATAACCTCCACATTGACTCTGTACCAGTACCCCCTGTATATAACCTCCACATTGAATCTGTACCAGTACCCCTGTATATAACCTCCACATTGACTCTGTACCAGTACCCCTGTATATAACCTCCACATTGACTCTGTACCGTAACCCCTGTATATAACCTCCACATTGACTCTGTACCGTAACCCCTGTATATAACCTCCACATTGACTCTGTACCAGTACCCCTGTATATAACCTCCACATTGACTCTGTACCAGTAACCCCTGTATATAGCCTCCACATTGACTCTGTACCAGTACCCCCTGTATATAGCCTCCACATTGACTCTGTACCATAACCCCTGTATATAACCTCCACATTGACTCTGTACCGTAACCCCTGTATCCTCCACATTGACTCTGTACCGTAACCCCTGTATCCTCCACATTGACTCTGTACCGTAACCCCTGTATATAACCTCCACATTGACTCTGTACCAGTACCCCTTTATATAGCCTCCACATTGACTCTGTACCGTAACCCCTGTATATAACCTCCACATTGACTCTGTACCAGTACCCCCTGTATATAGCCTCCACATTGACTCTGTACCAGTACCCCTGTATATATTGACTCTAACCCCACATTGACTCTGTACCGTAACCCCTGTATATAGCCTCCACATTGACTCTGTACCAGTACCCCCTGTATATAACCTCCACATTGACTCTGTACCATAACCCCTGTATATAGCCTCCACATTGACTCTGTACCAGTACCCCTGTATATAACCTCCACATTGACTCTGTACCATAACCCCCTGTATATAGCCTCCACATTGACTCTGTACCAGTACCCCCTGTATATAGCCTCCACATTGACTCTGTACCAGTACCCCCTGTATATAACCTCCACATTGACTCTGTACCAGTACCCCTTGTATATAGCCTCCACATTGACTCTGTACCAGTACACCCTGTATATAACCTCCACATTGACTCTGTACCGTAACCCCCTGTATATAGCCTCCACATTGACTCTGTACCGTAACCCCTGTATATAACCTCCACATTGACTCTGTATCGTAACCCCCTGTATATAACCTCCACATTGACTCTGTACCGTAACCCCCTGTATATAACCTCCACATTGACTCTGTACCAGTACCCCTGTATATAACCTCCACATTGACTCTGTACCAGTACCCCCTGTATATAGCCTCCACATTGACTCTGTACCGTAACCCCCTGTATATAGCCTCCACATTGACTCTGTACCAGTACCCCTGTATTTGGCCTCCACATTGACTCTGTACCGTAACCCCTGTAAGCCTCCACATTGACTCTGTACCAGTACCCCCTGTATATAGCCTCCACATTGACTCTGTACCAGTACCCCCTGTATATAGCCTCCACATTGACTCTGTACCAGTACCCCCTGTATATAGCCTCCACATTGACTCTGTACCAGTACCCCTGTATATAACCTCCACATTGACTCTGTACCAGTACCCCTGTATATAGCCTCCACATTGACTCTGTACCAGTACCCCTGTATATAACCTCCACATTGACTCTGTACCGTAACCCCTGTATATAGCCTCCACATTGACTCTGTACCAGTACCCCCTGTATATAACCTCCACATTGACTCTGTACCGTAACCCCCTGTATATAGCCTCCACATTGACTCTGTACCAGTACCCCTGTATATAACCTCCACATTGACTCTGTACCGTAACCCCTGTATATAGCCTCCACATTGACTCTGTACCAGTACCCCTGTATATAGCCTCCACATTGACTCTGTACCAGTACACCCTGTATATAACCTCCACATTGACTCTGTACCGTAACCCCTGTATATAGCCTCCACATTGACTCTGTACCGTAACCCCTGTATATAACCTCCACATTGACTCTGTACCGTAACCCCTGTATATAACCTCCACATTGACTCTGTACCAGTACCCCTGTATATAACCTCCACATTGACTCTGTACCAGTACCCCCTGTATATAACCTCCACATTGACTCTGTACCAGTACCCCCTGTATATAGCCTCCACATTGACTCTGTATCGTAACCCCCTGTATATAACCTCCACATTGACTCTGTACCAGTACCCCTGTATATAGCCTCCACATTGACTCTGTACCAGTACCCCCTGTATATAACCTCCACATTGACTCTGTACCGTAACCCCTGTATCCTCCACATTGACTCTGTACCGTAACCCCTGTATATAGCCTCCACATTGACTCTGTACCAGTACCCCTGTATTTGGCCTCCACATTGACTCTGTACCGTAACCCCCTGTAACCTCCACATTGACTCTGTACCAGTACCCCTGTATATAGCCTCCACATTGACTCTGTACCAGTACCCCTGTATATAGCCTCCACATTGACTCTGTACCAGTACCCCCTGTATATAGCCTCCACATTGACTCTGTACCAGTACCCCCTGTATATAACCTCCACATTGACTCTGTACCAGTACCCCCTGTATATAGCCTCCACATTGACTCTGTACCACAACCCCTGTATCCTCCACATTGACTCTGTACCAGTACACCCTGTATATAACCTCCACATTGACTCTGTACCGTAATACCCTGTATATAACCTCCACATTGACTCTGTACCGTAATACCCTGTATATAGCCTCCACATTGACTCTGTACCAGTACCCCCTGTATATAGCCTCCACATTGACTCTGTACCAGTACCCCCTGTATATAGCCTCGTTATTGTTATGTACATTTATTGTGTTACTTTTTGATTGATTCGATTTTTTAAAACTTTATTTCGTAAATATTTTGTCATCTCTATTTATATGAACTGCACTGTTGGTTCAGGGCTTGTAAAGTAAGCATTTCACTGTAAGGTCTACACCTGTTGGTTAAGGGCTTGTAAAGTAAGCATTTCACTGTAAGGTCTACACCTGTTGGTTAAGGGCTTGTAAAGGATGCATTTCACTGTAAGGTCTTACACCTGTTGTATTCGGCGCATGTGACAAATAACATTTGATTTGATTTGCAGAGCACGTGTACGACTCAGTAATGACCAGTCAACTCAGATTCCTGTTGGATATCTATCCGTAGATACACTTCCTTCACACACACACACACGCACTCACACCTTGCTTGATCGCTATCTAAAAAGACACTTCCTTCACACACACATACACTCACACCTTGCTTGATCGCTATCTGAAAATACACTTCCTTCACAGGAAGCTAAGCCACATTAACTCCAGTGTCCTTCCTCACTTCCTTATGCAATCAACTGTAACACAAACAAGTCCCGTTCACACTGACGCATACAGATGTCGACCCAGATATTCAAAATGAGGGACCCTCACTGTAACATGCACGGCTGCAGGTCCTTATGCCATCTTGAAACACACGTAACAGTATTGCTTCCGTCCCTCTCCTTGCCCCAACCTGGGCTCGAACCAGGGACCCTCTGAACACATTGACAACAGTCACCCACAAAGCACTGTTACCTATCGCTCAACCAAAAGCCGTGGCCCTTGCACAGCAAGGGAAACAACTGCTTCTAGGTCTCAGAGCAATTGACGTCACTGATTGAACACTACTAGCGTGCACCGCTAACTAGTTAGCCATTTCACATCAGCTACACACACACCCTCACCTTGTTCGCAGTTTTTGCCCCCGTAGCCCAGAGGACAGTCACAGCTGTAGGTGTTCCACTTGTTGACACACACTCCTCTGTTCTGACACAAATCCTTAGTACAGAAGTTTCTCTTGGCAGGACAACCTACACGGGTCATAATAGATGTCAATCAGTAGCAGTATACAAACAACACAGTTAACCTGAGTAAAGATGAACAAAACTATATGTATCTATGAATGAATGAATGAATAGATGGATGAATGAATAAATGAATGGTTGGACGGACAAACAAGCCGCCGAACAACGAGTGAACAAACAAAGGTTGTTACCTGCAGTGGTTCCGTTGTTAGCGATGAAGCTGGCCATGTCGGTGGGTTGGCTGTCGATGCTCAGGTTCCTCATGCAGCCCACAAAGTCTCTGTTCCTCACAGGGAAGTCCTCGGGCAGGTTGGGAACACCCCCCAGCAGCAGCGGCCCTGTCAGGTCCAATGATCTGCAGGGGAGATTACAGGAAACTGGGTCAGAACGGAGACAAAATGGCAGAGTTCATCTAATGCTTCTGGATCCAAAATGGCCCCCCAGTCCCCATAGGATAAGGAGCTAAAGATGCACCAACAAAGTGCCAACTGATGGGTAATGGTCTTAAGTGAAAACGAAAATCACACTCTATATTGAACTCCCTTTCTTTCAAATGAATGCAATGACAGGACCAACGTTTCAATACACAGTGCCTGTGACAGACACCAAAGTGTTCCTCAAAGGTTCGTACGTTTCCCAAAGGGGACTACTCCAGGCTACTGGTGGTGTGAGTAGTATGGTTACCCTGCAATAGGTTATTTGTCACAGGCCTTGGTGACTGTAAGGACAAAGCCACTGTAACCCAGCGAGCTAGCTTGATTCATTCCTCATCCTCTAACACTACAACAGCCCAGAAGACTTAGCAGGCAGCAAAGACGCAGGCTTCCACACAAGCCTCTAAACATCAAAACGCCCAGGGGTTTAACGTGAATTATTGTGACGCAACACCAACGCAGAACTTTTTTTTTTTTAAATGATCAATTTGAATACGGCAAAAGTGCAACGTCACACGGCCTAAAAACGCCACATGAACGTGTGTGGTGTTCCACAAAGTATGTGTTGAACGTTTGTCACGCACGCAATTGTTGCCTCTCACTTCAGGAGAAGCAACTAGGGTGAGGTCTGACCGACAGACAGGTAAAAAAGATAGACGTGTGTGCGTGCACGCGTGGGTGTCGACCTCAAGAGTCAAACCACATCATTTACTGTAGAAGAGCTCTGAGCCAATCATATTGGAGCGACCGGTTCTAAAAGAATGCAGCCTCATTACCTCGTTCCTTTGATGTGATTTTCTTCTTTTCCTAAATGTGTTCTAGCTCGCTGCCTTGCCTAACGTCCCTAATTTGAAAAGGATATTGGTTTCAGATACAGAAACAATTAGTTGCTGTAGGGAACGTCTGAAAGATAGAATTGTAAAAGTTAAGCCATGTTAGGCTGTGTAAGAGGCTATGTCTGAGAGATTTGTCTGAAAACTGAGAGCATGTCAATCCTGAGAGATTAAGAGAGTGAAAAGGCAAGGTAATCTGGTGTAATGAAGGTGACTGGAAATCAGTCCTGCAGTTACAACACTGACTCCTTAGCCTAACACACATTAGTCTCACTAATGGTAGTCTCACTAATGGTAGTGGAAAGAACCTGAAGACAGAGGGGGAGGGAGAGAGGGAGACAGAGAGAGAGAGAGAGACACTCACTTTTTCTGTCCGGTCTGGGTGCCCTGGGCAGCACAGGAGTAATTGCTGATCTGGTTGCCAAAGCGAACTGCCATGGCGATGTCACAGTCGTCCACAGCAACCACAGCCACCTTCTCACCCGAGGGCCCATGGGGGATCCCCAGACGACCAATGTTGGGCTGGAACACAGAGGTCATAGGTCACATGATTATTACAGGAAGTAAAAACAACATACATAATTAATGGAGGAATGAAGAAGTTGCCCTTCTTTTAAAAATCATGTTTTACTCATTCTTTACTGTTTGGAAACAGTTTTCATTCTAAAGATCGCATGAAACTTAAACAGTAAAAAGCTATTAGGTTAACTAGGTCATAACAGACACTGATTAGAGCAATTCTCCTGATTAAGGGCTCTGGCCTATGAATGTTGATCTGAGAGAAATTAAGATCAGTTTAGAAAATCGGATTAAACTCCTTGGGTTTAATCGCCGTGTAAAAGCTCATTTGCTGAACTATTTCCTCTAACAAAAGCCAAGCAGTGGTCTTGTGTGAAAAGACCAGTATTTTCTCACAGTGTATTTACTCCACAGCTTGGCCTGAGACCACAGATGAGTTGATTACCTATCTCTCTCTCTCTCCCTGGAAAACAGTAAAGAGGTATAGGGAAAGGGGGATACCTAGTCAGTCGTACAACTGAATGCTTTCAACTGAAAAGTGTCTTCCGCATTTAACCCAACCCCTCTGAATCAGAGAGGTGCGGGGGGCTGCCATAGTTGACATCCACCCGTACAATAACTAAGTACAGATCACAACTCAGATGAAGAGTAAAGAACTTGCCCCTACAATAACTAACTACAGATCACAACTCAGATGAAGAGTAAAGAACTTGCCCCTACAATAACTAACTACAGATCACAACTCAGATGAAGAGTAAAGAACTTGCCCCTACAATAACTAACTACAGATCACAACTCAGATGAAGAGTAAAGAACTTGCCCCTACAATAACTAACTACAGATCACAACTCAGATGAAGAGTAAATAACTTGCCCCTACAATAACTAACTACAGATCACAACTCAGATGAAGAGTAAAGAACTTGCCCCTACAATAACTAACTACAGATCACAATGCAGATGACCACAGATGAGTTCACAGAAGATAGGAAAGGTTTTAATCCTGGGTGCCTAAAGACCGGGCTAGAAGAGAGGGAGAGAATGAGAGGGAGAGAATGAGGGGAGAATGAGAATGAGAGGGGAGAATGAGAGGGGGAGAATGAGAGGGAGGGGGGAATGAGAGGGAGGGAATGAGAGGGGGGAGGGAATGAGAAGGGGATAATAAGAGGGGGAGGGAATGAAGAAGGGGATAATAAGAGGGGGAGGGAATGAGAGGGGGAGAATGGGAGGGGGAGAATGAGAGTGAGGGAATGAGAGGGAATGGGGAGAATGAGAGGGGGGGAGGGAATGAGAAGGGGATAATAAGAGGGGGGGGAGGGAATGAGAAGGGGATAATAAGAGGGAGGGAATGAGAGGGAGGGGGAATGAGATGAGGGGGAGAATGAGATTTCAGCCTCCAGTATTTATGCTGCAGTAGTTTATGTGTCGGGGGGGGCTAGGGTCAGTTTGTTATATCTGGAGTACTTCTCCTGTCTTATCCGGTGTCCTGTGTGAATTTAAGTATGCTCTCTCTAATTCTCTCTTTCTTTCTCTCTTTCTCTCTCTCGGAGGACCTGAGCCCTAGGACCATGCCTCAGGACTACCTGGCATGATGACTGCTTGCTGTCCCCAGTCCACCTGGCCGTGCTCCAGTTTCAATTGTTCTGCCTATGACCCCTCATAGCCTGGTTCCTCTCTAGGTTTCTTCCTAGGTTTTGGCCTTTCTAGGGAGTTTTTCCTAGTCACCGTGCTTCTACACCTGCATTGCTTGCTGTTTGGGGTTTTAGACTGGGTTTCTGTACAGCCTTTGAGATATCAGCTGATGCACGAAGGGCTATAAAAATACATTTGATTTGAAGCAGATACAGGAGCAGATGCAGGTCCAGGAGCAGGTCCAGGAGCAGAAGCAGATCCAGGAGCAGGTGCAGGTACAGGTCCAGGAGCAGAAGCAGATCCAGGAGAAGTAGATCCAGGAGCATGTCCAGGAGCAGATCCAGGAGCAAGTCCAGGAGCAGAAGCAGATCCAGGAGCAAGTCCAGGAGCAGGAGCGGATTCAGGAGCAGGTCCAGGAGCAGATCCAGGAGCAGGAGCAAGTCCAGGAGCAGATCCAGGAGCAGAAGCAGATCCCGAAGCAGGTACAGGAGCAGATCCAGGAGCAGGAGCAAGTCCAGGAGCAGGAGCGGATCCAGTAGCAGATCCAGGAGCAGATCCAGGAGCAGGAGCAGATCCAAGAGCAAGTCCAGGAGCAGATCCAGATCCAGGAGCAGATCCAGGAGCAAGTCCAGGAGCAGGAGCGGATCCAGGAGAAGGTCCTGGAGCAGGAGCAGATCCAGGAGCAAATCCAGGAGCAGATCCAGGAGCAGGAGCAGATCCAAGAGCAGATCCAGGAGCAGGAGCAAGTCCAGGAGCAGATCCAGGAGCAGATGCAGATCCAGAAGCAGGTGCAGAAACAGATCCAGGATTAAATCCAGGAGCAAGTCCAGGAGCATAAGCAGATCCAGGTGCAGGTCCAGGAGCAGATCCAGGAGCAGGTCCAGGAGCAGAAGCAGATCCAGGAGCAGGTCCAAGAGCAGATCCAGGAGGAGATGCAGATCCAGAACAGGTGCAGAAACAGGAGCAGATCCAGGATTAAATCCAGGAGCAAGTCCAGGAGCATAAGCAGATCCAGGTACAGGTCCAGGAGCAGATCCAGGAGCAGGTCCAGGAGCAGAAGCAGGTCCAGGAGCAGGTCCAGGAGCAGGAGCAGACCATCGAGGGATAGCTCTCAGACAACACACCCCTAACTATGTCTGACTGTCTACAAATTCATGAAGAGCAGCTTTTTAAAGTACAAAAGCTTAATAAAGTGTAATTCACACAGCCCTGGTCTGAGGACGTCAGTCATTTTAGGTTACTTTTCTTTGCAGTGTGACCTCAACTGAAACTCCTAGATATTCTCTGGCTCATAGAGGGAGACAGAAAGGGAACAGAGACAGAGAATGTAAGTAAATTCTAACTATTTTGTCTGTAATGTCTTTTTCATTGTGTGTGGGAAACTAGTAAGGCTAGCTGTCGCCATTAGCTCCGGGCTAACGGGATCCTAATAAAAGTGTATAAAAGAGAGAGCGAGAGTAAAGACAGTGATAGACGGAGAGAGAGAGAGAGCGAGAGAGAGAGAGGTAGGAAGTACAGAGGGTGAAAGCATTGAGCTTTTAAGTAGAGGTAGCAGGCTCAGCGGGCGGCGGGCGTTTCTTGCGGTTGAGCCAACTTCTCTTGGTACCGCGTACAGCTCAGTACCACGCAATACCCTGGTCTGCACACACACTGGGTCAACCTGTGGAGAGTCATAACTCTGGCTGGCCAGGCCTGATTTAAGAGCTGGCTGACTATGCCCTGAACGCACCAGTAGAACTCTACTCGTTTGATTTACTAGAAGAGCTGGAAGAGAGAGCTAAGCACTACGGCTCTCTGTTCTAATCTCTTTATCAAGAGAGCATTGAGAGGGAAAGTAGTAGCAAGTACACCGTTACTGCCAAATGTGCACATATACACATGAACACACGAACGCAAGCAAGCAAGCACGCACACACACACACACACACACACACACACACACACACACACACACACACACACACACACACACACACAGAGAGAAATAATGACTTCTTTGCATTGCCACATAACCATGAGAAGAGATCGATATTCGATAAGAAACAGTTGCCAGAGTTAGATGCCGGTCATTCCTCCATGTCTCAACATCAAGGAAGATCTGTGCTAAGTGAATGAGTGTAAGTGAACGAGAGAAAGTGTGAATGGATAATGAACATAACCCTGTTGGCTGTGTAGGTGAAGTGTCTGCTGAATGACCATAGTCTAGTGGATGTTGTAGTGGATGTAGCCAGCTCCCCATTGGCAGGCCAGCAGATCAATGGTTCTCAGGGTGAAGTGTCAATGGTCTACCGTATTGGCCTCCTAAGCAGACACTCACACGCTCTGGGTATGTCCCAAATGGCACCCTATTTCAAAGAACTACTTTCAACCAATGTAGGGCTCTGGTTAAAAGTAGTGCAGGGCACTACATAGGGAATAGTGTGCCATTTGGGATGCAAGTCTCTCACTGTCACAACGCAATAACTCTCATGCTTAGCAGAAGACCTTCTCACACTCTCCGTGTAAGCCTAGTGACATTGTATGATTTAACCAGACGAGGGGTGAAGCCACTCCCTTGGCACGCAGAGAGGCACATCAATAGTGACGCACACACACACAGTCACTCACTGAAACCCCACTCTAGACTTGGCTTGGCACACCAGGCCTCTCTGTATGCATTGGCAGCAACACACACTCAGCGGCAGTGGATTTAAAAAGAGTTGAATGTGTTTATGACCAGAGGGCCCGGGAGGGCTGTGTTTGGGCAGGTACAATACAATATCCTCTTTACAGTTACCTTCAGAACAGAAACACAAATACATAATTGAGGTGCATCCGGTTTTCATTCTTGAGATGTTTCTACGACTTGACTGGAGTCCACCTGGGGTAAATTCAATTGATTGGACATGATTTGGAAAGGCACACACCTCTCTATATAAGGTCCCACAGTTGACAGTGCATGTCAGAGAAGAAACCAAGCCACGAGGTCGAAGGAATTGTCCACAGAGCTCCGAGACAGGATTGTGTCGAGGCACAGATCTGGGGAAGGGTACCAAAAAATGTCTGCAGCATTGAAGGTCCCCAAGAACACAGTGGCCTCAATCATTCTTAAATGGAAGAAGTTTGGAACCACCAAGACTCTTCCTAGAGATGGCCGCCCGGCCAAACTGAGCAATCGGGGGAGAAAGGCCTTGGTCAGGGAGGTGACCAAGAACCCATTGGTCACTCTGACAGAGCTCCAGTGTTTCTCTGTGGAGATGGGAGAACCTTCCAGACACACAATTATCTCTGCAGCACTCCACCAAGCAGGCCTTTATGGTAGAGTGGCCAGACGGAAGCCACTCCTCATTAAAAGTCACATGACAGCCCGCTTGGAGTTTGCCAAATTGCACCTAAAGGACCCTCGGACCATGAGAAACAAGATTCTCTGTTCTGATGAAACCAGGACTGAACTCTTTGGCCTGAATGCCAAGCGTCACGTCTGGAGGAAACTAGGCACAACTCACCCCCTTGCCAATACCATTCCTAAGGTGAAGCATGGTGGTGGCAGCATTATGCTGTGGGGATGTTTTTCAGAGGCAGGGACTGGGAGACAAGTCAGGATCGAGGGAAAGATTAACAGAGAAAAGTACAGAGAGATCCTTGATGAAAACCTGCTCCAGAGTGCTCAGGACCTCAGACTGGGGCAAAGGTTCAACCTGACAGAGCTTGAGAGGATCTGCAGAGAAGAATGGGAGAAACTTCCCAAATACAGGTGTTACAAGCTTGTAACATCATACCCAAGAAGACTCGAGACTGTAATCGCTGTCAAAGGGTCTTCAACAAAGTACTGAGTAAAGGGTCTGAATACCTATATAAATGTGATATTTCAGTTTTTTATAAATGAGCGAACATAGATATTTTTTAGGGGGCACTACGGCCACACAAGGGGGATGCCACCGGGAAATTCGAGGCCTGGTCAGAATATTATAACGTGCTTGACAAATTGTGAATGATAGACAGATGAAGTGCGTGCAGCCTGCACAAGAAACAAAGCAGAACTCATGCCTTTCATGAAACATCATTAGAGTCGCATCATGCAGCCTTAGAATGTATTCAAAATCAAGACATTATAGCCCAACGTTTGTATCACAACTAAAGATGAATAAATCACTCTAAATGAAGCATAAAGAAGGACCAGTTTCAGTGTTAACTGCTCAACACAGAATAGCTGCATGTTCACACTCCCTCTGAAATCATTTGGAGAAAATGTCCTTTCATTTATATTCAGCTATGTTCCATAGTATCGTAATACTATAAAATAATGCCACGGAATTCTAATCAAATCTTGTCTTCTAAATTAATTAGTGTAGCCCACAGCCATATGGCATAGCCAGATCAGGACCTAACATAAGGACAACTCAGAATACCCTATTCTGTTCTTCTGAAATAAGCTACATTTTCAATGGACCTGTCTAAAATAAATCATAGATTTATTACGATTGTGTTGGCTATATTACATGGATTTATTAGAATTTCTAAAAGAAATTGATGTTGCAAAGTTCTGCATCAGTGGCTTGTAGGCGATGCGTGGAAACCAGGAGATGTTAAATGTATTTATGTTAATTAACGGTGGCAATTACTGTGAGACCAGCAGTTCTTTGCACGTAAACCCTGTTTCTTGTCTGCATGGACGTAGCGGACCTTGTACCTAGCATCAAGCATCGAGCATGGTGGAGACACAGTAAAGAGGCTCAAAGAGGATGCCACTGAATCGCTTGTACACAGCCTCTTCTAGAGTACTTTTCCAAGTTAACCCCACGGTCTGTGTGGGCAGTTTTTTTGAGCAGGCGCTTCAATGCCATGACAGAGTGTATCACGTCTGCTGCAGATGCAGTTGATGAGCTTATTTCTCCAGTCAGTTGATCGAATGGCGCTAGGAGTGTGTTCATGTTTCCACGTTGCAAACATGTTCTCAAATGCCATTGAAATGGCAGCAGCGGTATGAGAACCAGCACATTCTTGAGCAACGCAATACGGCTTTCCTCAGTATGAAATCCTCGTCGACCCACTGTGCTGTCAGACTCGGCATGCTCATGGGGCTGACATCGCTGGTGCAAATGTCAATTGTTTTAAGCAAATAGCAGTGACGCCCATAGCAAGTAGCTCATGGATGTGAGTTGTAACAATACGGTAGGGCAACGTCTGAAAAATAGCACCTACTTGGTAGTGTGTACCGGGGCTCGAGGTGCTCGCAGCCGGCGAAAGCCAACATCATCCACGACAGAGAACGCTTAATTGTCAAGGGCAATGAATTCTACTTTCTTGGCGTTAATGGATTTGGCCTTTGAGTTGTCTCTCTGAAATGTTCTTACTCTTTCAGATGACTGCTGGACTTGTTGACTGCTCCATCCACACAGCAGACATTGTGGGCCAGGTTAGGAATGCTGTGTTGCACGTGTAGTGATATATTGTTAGTGGCGTTATTATGTCATGTACCTACGTTATACAGGTATGCACGTCAGCTTTGACATCAGTTTTGCACATCAGCGTTAAACTAGGCATTGGGCCGATGTTGGCATTTTTAGCTAATTTCGTCCGATTCCGATATGCTTACCGATATATCGTGCATCCCCCCCCCAAAAAAATTATCTAATAATAATAATAAAAGCATTTTTAAAATTCAACCACGCCGACGGGGGGGCCGACCACGTATGGTGAAATCAGAGGTGATATATGTATTGCAGCAGGTTATAGACATTATGCAGGTATGCAATTTATAATGAGAACACGCCTCTGTCTCTGTCTCAGTGCCAATCTCCCCCGGGACCTGGCAGGTGCCTACCTGTACCTGGGTGCCCCCTAGGGTCCCATGGTAACCTCAGACATCCCTCTTTCCTGTCTAGTAACCTTAAAGGGGCAATCTTCCGTTCAAACAATAACAACGCTGTCACCCCGTCACTGATATGGTAAATAGCTGAGGGTTGGGGCTGGAGAAATGTTACCAATCTCGAATGCAGATTGACCCTTTAAATGCCTATGATGGTTTTTCACCTCTGAACCACTTTGTTGAGTTAGCCAATGTGAGTGGTGGTGACAGCAGGCTACTGTATTACCACAGCAGACGTTCTTCAACAGAAGCTAGTAGTTAGTAAAACCACACAGAGTGGAGGATATGTGTGACTCAGTCATTCGTTGTGTTCCCCTATGTCCTCAGCCATGCAGAGCTGGTAATGCAGCTGTTTTATCACCAGATTGTGTATATTGCATGGTATGTTCTAGAGAGAGCGAGAGAGAGAAATTGATGCAGGTCCAGATGTGGTATATGGGGGTCTGCAGCAGCTGTGCTCTAAACTCACACACACTGAAATCCCACTAAATACTCGGAGGTCCAGGATAGGGGTCCGATATGAGTCTGACGTATGAGCTGGGGATAAAATTACCATTTACCACACACACACACACACACACACACACACACACACACACACACACACACACACACACACACACACACACACACACACACACACACACACACACACACACACACACACACACACACACTTCCCCAATACAGCTCCAAGAAATACAGTAGACATTTGACTAACTCCTGTGTGAAATAATGTCGCCCTTTGTATGGAATGGGGCTTTCAATGTAGGCCTAGGCCCTATGCAGCTTCAACAGAGTTTCTGATCCCCTGACTAAAAGTGGACTTTGGCTCACAGACAGGGCCCCCTTTCCCTCTCTCTCTCTCTCTCTCTCTCTGGGGTGTTGACAATTCTGCCATTCATCTCCTAGCTCGTCTCTGGGGACGATAGCCTAGCTGGTGCCATAGCAACGCACCTGATCCATACGGCAACCAACAAAGAGGAAAAGGTCAGAGAACACAAGCAACACAGACAGACAGACAGGCAGACAGACAAGCAGACAGACAGGCAGACAGAGAGACAGGTAGACATAAAGGGCAGACAGACAGGCAGACAGACAGACAGACAGACAGACAGACAGACAGGCAGGCAGACAGGCAGACAGACAGGCAGACAGACAGGCAGACAGAGAGACAGGTAGACATACAGGCAGACAGACAGGCAGACAGACAGGCAGACAGAGAGGCAGACAGACAGGCAGACAGACAGGCAGACAGGCAGACAGACAGGCAGGCAGACAGGCAGGCAGGCATACAGACAGGCAGACAGACAGACAGACAGACAGACAGGCAGACAGACAGGCAGACAGACAGGCAGACAGAGAGACAGGTAGACATACAGGCAGACAGACAGGCAGACAGACAGGCAGACAGACAGGCAGACAGACAGACAGGCAGACAGCAGACAGGTAGACATACAGGCAGACAGACAGGCAGACAGACAGGCAGACAGACAGACAGACAGACAGGCAGACAGACAGACAGGCAGACAGAGAGACAGGCAGACAGACAGGCAGACAGACAGGCAGACAGACAGGCAGACAGAGAGGCAGACAGGCAGACAGACAGGCAGGCAGGCAGACAGGCAGGCATACAGACAGGCAGACACACACACACCAACGTACAAATGGATGTGTACACACATCTCTTCTCGCCGCCTCCGAGTGTGTGAACCAAATAACTCTCTCGCTCTGTGTACTTGTTTTCAGCTCTAAAGTCAGCACAGGCAAACTCTCCATGTTATGGGCTTTATAGTTTTTATATATTCTAGTCATTTAGCAGTTAGTGCATTGATCTTGAAATAGCTAGGTGGGACAATCACATAGGTCAGTATATTTCCCTCAAAGTAGCTTTCAGCAAAGTCAGTGGTAGTAGGGGGGAAAAAGTAAAGTGTGAGTGTTAGTTAACGAAATGCAAAGTTTCTATGTGTTTTACCACTCAGTCTGCCTTGCAGCACAGTAGGTAGGGTATAAGGTTACTGACTGAGGCCTGATCTGACGCCTACAGAGCCTTACAGAGCTGACAACACAGGAAACACTGCAGTAACTACCCCAAAACAGCCCTAGGACTGAACACTGATTAACTAACATTATCTTTTCATCCTATTACACCACTCTACCTGTCTGTCTGTCTGTCTGTCTGTCTGACAAGCACATGACAACTTTACTACCCGGGAGGGAGGCTAAGGCCAGTGGTGGATGCATCAGATTACAAACAAAAGAGAAAAAACAACTCTGAAAAGAAAATCCCATCCACTTTCTGAGGACTTGTCATACAGCTAATGTCATAACTGGGATCCTTCCAGGAGTATACTTTGAGTCACAAGGCAGTGCTAGAGCCGTGGAGTGGGAGGGTGCGTGTGATGTCGAGTGTGTGTGTGTATATATCAGTCTACCTTCGCTGTGTCACAAAAGCGCCCAAAGACAACGGGGAATGAGGAAACCCTGGACTTTAGATTGGACGGGAACCTCTTCAACAATCAGGAGGCTCCAAGCCGCCACAGAGCTCCAATCTCAACGGGGTACGCCGATGGTGGCGCTCCTGTGGCCCCGGGGGTTTTACAAGCCATACAGCGGCATACAGAGGCATACAGCGGCATACAGCGGCATACAGAGCATACAGAGGCATGGGGCTGTTGGTTAATGTCGCAAAAACGGTGGTCATCTGATCCTCTGACTGAAACACCCGCATTCTTTATCTCAGACTCATCGCTTGTCATTGTAGCACACTTGAAATATCCTGGAAGCGAAGAAGACTGCAACATCCACCAGGACACCCAGAATCGGGTCAAACGGGCCTCATCCTCCTTTGGACGGAGAAGGAAGAGGGTTTTTTAACAACAGGAACCAACACATCAAAGTGGCAGTCTACCAGGCAGTGTGTGTATCTACACTCTTTTATGGATGTGGAACATGGACCGTCTACAGCCGACACTTAAAACAACTGGAGTCCTTTCACATAAAATGCCTCCAATGCATTTTGGAAAAGGTTTCCTGGCAGGACCGTGTTCCTCGCTCAGAGAACCAACTGCGGGAGCATCGAGGCGTCCATCACACACCGCCAGCTTAGACGGCTCGGGCCATCGACAGAACAGACATGTGACCAGCCCCAGAATCAACGGGACAGGCCTGTGTGTGCTCTGTCTGTGGCAGAGAGTGTGCGTCCCGCATCGGATGAGACAGTCCTCAGCAAACCCACAAGCAGCAGTGGAAGTCATCATGGGATACGATGGACTACCTCAACTGTGTGAGTCAGGCCCGCGCTGCAGGAAGTTGCTAGCGGAGGAGAGGAAAGGGTGAGCGGGGTATTTTCATAATGAAGGAAGTCGGGAGTCGAAGGCTCTGACAAGACTTGGGTTTCACTGAGGAAACGCAATCGCTTCTCCCTCGCCCTCTCTTTCTCTCTCTCATTCCAAATTCCAGAATTTTTGGAAAAGCTGCATCTCCTGCCATCCTTTGCTTTGTGTGCTCCTACGGAAGGAGGGGAAAGGCAAATGCTTAATGAGTGTGTGTGCGTATGTTTGGTCTGGTGTGTATGTGTGCCTGTGGTGTGTGGGTTAGGGCGTCCGTCTAGCTGTAACGTCCCAATGTGTTCTTAGACCATTACTTCACCTACCCTCTGGCACTGTAAACCTAGACCTGTCAATTATTCATACACGCATGCATGCGCACGCACACACACACTCAAAACCACACACTAGAGCTGGGACGATAAAATGATTGACAGCGACCATACCAATCACTTATCGCAGGCATTTTGCTGATATTGTTCATTGTGATAAGTAGCCTATACTAGAAAAAGTTTGAAATGAAATAAGTTTGCCAATATGCGTGATTACTAATGGGACGACTAATAGTTGTAGGTTAAAGGATAAAAATTAAAAAACTGTGGAAAAAATTATAAACATATCTTTCTATTTATTGTTATCACATCAATTCAGGCAATTTTTACACACACACACACACACACCCTGAGGACATACAATGGGTAACAATGTTGCACTCTCTCCTACAGGACATGGGGCGGACGTTCAACCCTATATGTTACCCTGATGCCATCTCTATAACACACACACACACATATATCAATGCTCTGCTCTTTCTCTGGGCGATGCCAGATGGACAGCAATATTGTCCTCTGAATACCTTGAGCCGAACAATAGGAATAGGAAACCTTCAGATACGGAGTTTCTCTCTATCCCGCGAATCCCGTGACCCGTTATCGGAATCTGGAGCTAGTTGGAATATCTGTGAGATTACTATCTTACTACAAACTCCCCACTGTGGGTGTGAAAGGCTACTGCAATACATGTTTTATTCAAGCCTAGGAGTACTGAAAGCATCAAACACCCATAAGACTGTCTGGCAGTGAATGCTGTAACACATTAGCACAGCCTATGAGTAAGAGAAATGGACAGAGTGAGTAAAGGAGGGGAGTAAAAGACAGAGGCAGGTGCCAGGTGTTTACAGCACTAGTCGTAAATCTCTTCTTGTCGCCCTCCCTCTCATTCGCTCTCCCTCCCTAGTTCTCTTTCTCCTGACCACGTTCTCCCTCCTCACTCTCTAACATTGAGTCGTGCTACATGAGCTGCATGGAATCTCTGGCTCCCTCATTGGCAAACAGCAATTGGTCTGGAATAGGACACAGGGACCCCCAACTCAGGCAAACCGGCAACCAAGGGACCCCCTGATATTAAAGACATGCTCTGGAACTTTGGCTTTGAACTTCAATGTGTCAATGTGTAGTTCATACATGGATAATCAATGAGCAAAATTACTGTCTTACCTCAATTAGCAACGAAATACCTAGTTTGAGAACGACTGTTTATCTGAAAGCTGTGCTGCGCCATTTCCCCTACATTTCCCCCCACATGGGCCCAGACCCCAGGCAATTTGAGCAAGATGCACACATAGCAGAGTGAGAGAGCAATGACGAGGTGTACATACGTGACGCAATACTCCATTCCCGGGTACCAAGCTTGACTTGTGAGAGCTACTTTCAGAACTACTGGCTAAAAAGTGTATTAGCCAGCCCTATTAGAGAAAATAATGTCAGCGGGTAACATGATCCCTCTCTGCGTGTCAGGGCAATTCTGACTGGTGATTGGCTGAAATCTGGTGCGTGAAATCCCATGGTGCTCGGCGCACCTGCAAGATTCCCTGTAGGTGGTTGAGAGGCAGAGATGTTGACGAACACAAACACGCAGGTTTAATGGGTGAGCATTGTGTTTTCAGCGAAGGAAAATGTAGCTACAGTAAAATGAATGAGAATCAAAATGGAAACCTGCAGCAAGAAGTGAAGTAACTCTGTTAAAGAATGAAGTCTGTAAAGACATGCAAACCTTTGAGACACCCCGACAACATGTTGGATAACACACTGTGGACTAGAACCAAGCTAACCATAGAACCACCGCAAGACTAGACCACGACTAGAGCCAGACTAGAGACCAGACTAGAGCCTGACTAACCCCAAGACTAGTACTACCACCAGTACTAGAACTCACACCAGTACTAGAACTCACACCAGTACTAGAGCTAAGACACGAGAGGCCATGCTACTGTACCTCCTTGTGTGTCAGCTCCAGCCAGGCAGTATAAAGAGGGACCCCCAACACCCCACTGGACCCCAGCAGGTGCAGGCTGTCCTGGGTAGACCATGGGAGAGAAAGGGGTGTGTTAGATCCGTTAAGATCTGCAACTAGTGTGTGTGTGTGGACTAACAGCACCAACAGTACATCCTCTAGTCTAGTGTAAGCGTGTGTGGTCTGTAGGTGTGTGTTTGTCTGTGCCTGCATGACAATGTATGCAAGTTTGAGAGAAATTGTTTCTGCTCATTTAGATCTCAGTGACTGGATTATTCTGCATGTTCTCGGCTCGGCACAGATATAAATGGTCTTACTAAAAGTTCCTATACAACTCCAGGTATTACATCAGCCTCTACACTTCTAGAGAACCACAAATATTATCTCCCTACAAAACCAATGGCAGGTATGACTCCCATTTTAAAATACACAGTTTAGCTCACTCAGAGTTTATGATCATGAGTCCAGCTGTGAACACTCCCCTAAGAGATATAGATACTGGCTTTAACCTAGAAAACATACATATAACCCCATATAACCCCTCAGACATACATATAACCCCCCTCCATAACGCCCACCCCAGAGTCCAGTGATCCGTTGGGGGATAAATCTCACTGTGAGTGCATGGATCATCCCCACTACCACACTTTCTCTCTGTCATCTCTCTGCACTGTTTGCATAGAAAAGATACGAGACACACAGAGAAACAGAGACATGACACTAGCTCCTCTGTTTGGTAGAGCTAGCAGGGCTGAATGAATAAGAGAAAGCTGTTGGGAGGGTGAGTTGGCTGTCCAGTGAGGCTAGACCTGTTTGTTTAGCCTGGTCCCAGATCTGCTAATATAGTGTACGAGCCAACTCGTATGGTCACTGCCGTGCTACTACTTGTGGTTCTAGGCCAGTGGTTCCCAACCAGGGGTACTAGAACCCCTGGGGTACTTGGCCTATCCACAGGGGGTACTTGACAAGACTCATGAGCCCATAGGCCTACTGATAAAATGAGGGGGTACTTCAGGGGTACTCCTGGCAGAGCAAAATTTAGTGGGTGGTAAAATTCCATGTGACTGCTGGGTCACGGTCACCTCCTCTGCACTCTGGACATGCGTTGGTAGTACCCGACTGGCTAATGACCATCGGGTCTCTAATGGGCTGGTACTCAGGGCTCCATTGTCCCTCTAACCACTCTGACATCACATCAAGCACATCAAAATTGTGTCATGCTTTTAAAACTCACCTCGCTGTGATTGATCAAACAAAGAAATTAAACAACAGGTTTAAACTGAGTGGAAAACGTTGTTTTTAAATACTTTTTACCCAATTGGTAGTTACAGTCTTGTTCCATCACTGCAATTCCTGTTGCATTAATAGGCTGACCCATTGCCTTTTAGCGACAGAATATCTTACCACAGTGCGTTTCCATCTCGTCCGCTCTCTCCTTCACTTATATCCCGAGCGTGCAGAGAGAGAGGGGCTGTCAGTTAAATGAAATAGATGTTACTATCGATGTTCCCGAAAACAGATTTCACTAGGTTTCCCAAATGAAGCACTGGGTAACTTCAGGAACAGGGTTGAAGAGCCCATGGCATACAGGGTTTGGGCGGGAATATCACCTCTCACGTAGCGAGAGGATGCATGCTCCTCAAACAGTGGTTGATGGGTGGAGTGAAATAACAGGAGTAGCCTACCTGGCATGATGGGAAAAAAACAGCTGGTGGGAAAGGAGCCTCTATCTCCATTCACTATCAGAGTGCATACAGATTACATCTCCCCCCCCCGGTATGTGCGGCCTACAGCAAGGAACAGAGCACAAGCTTTTTCTGCGACTTTCTCAAATCCTCAACAGCCCGAAGTCGCATCATGCAGCCCATATACGTGTTGATTTCTAAGACATTCTAAAGTTTGTATCATTCACAACTAAAGTTGCCAAATAACTCTAAATCTAGCATATAGGACCTGTTTCAAATGATCACGTTTAAGCTCAATATAGCCACTTCATATGCGGACTCTCTCTCTGGAATGGGAAAAATATCCTTTCTATTTTATTCAGCCACGTTCAGTTATATTCTTCTTAGTATAAATCATATAATATAAAATAATGGCACGGGACTTGTCTACTAAATGAACACGGCTACAGCCTATGGCATGGATGAATAAAGCCTCGTATCTATAAAGGCCATGTTATTACCATCTCCTTCAGTCAAAGTATGAGTTTTAGATGAGGGCTTCGATGCAGCAGTGTGATTAGGGCAAACTACTAGAGCTAGCTAGGCCTGTCTGTGTCTGGGAATGCGGCTAATAGAGCATGTTATACTGCAAAATGTAAATAACATCATGTCCTCTAGACTACTCCGTCCAGACCACAACGATTAACAAGTCTGACACTAGGCCCAGACATAGACCCCTTTACAAATAAACACAGACATACACACACTTGTCGACCTCTTGTCCTTAATGAACATTCATTATTCAACATAGTGCCTAAAGTCATCCATCATAAGACAAAGCCTGCCTGCCTGCCGCTGCTTTATCCACTGGTCTACCAACAGAAAAGAGGAGAACAGAAATACACCACAGTGATCCAACATACTTCCTCCCCAGACAATCATCCTTCTGAGAGATGACGTGACGTCACTTCCTGATTCATTATCATCAAAACCTGAACAGTCCAAGAATATCCCTTTCTCTCTGTGTGTTTCCTTTTTAGCTCTGAGTGTGTGTGTGTGTGCGTCTTGTGCCAACTCCTCTTGCTGTCCTTGAGACGTCGCTACTCCACATCCAAAATAAATTGGGAATTTCTAAAATGTCTTCTATTGTGTGAAATCTTCAATAGGGAGGCCACCCCCGCCCTGCATGAGTCTAAGCACCACACACACCACCGTAAATCACCAAGCACAATGCAAGTGTGTCTGTTACCATGGTGGCCCAATGTCCCTCATAGCCCATCCCCTTGCGGCCTCTGACCTATGGTTTGAGGAGAAAGGGGAGCAGACTGTTAGGGGCTGTTTGGGGTGACTGGGCCCCTCCACTCTGATATGGACAACCCTTAATCTAACCGGTGCCTTGAGAAGCCTTGAGTAGGCCATAAAAATATCCTAGGCCGAGTTCCAAATGGCACCGCATTCCCAGCAAAGTGCACTCCGTTTGACCAGAGCTCTGTGTGTGGAATAGGATGTCACGTGGAACACAGACATTGGGAATCCCTTTATGAGTCCTCCAAGGCTCTGAAGTAGAAAGTCATAGGTCTTCTGAGCTTAGTCTGGCTTTAGATGAAGGCCTGGATCCTATCTGGACTGTCGGGACTAGGTTTGGCTGTTCTCAATGTGACTGGGGTGAGGTATAACAATGTGAGGTATAACATAAAGGTGACAGCGTGCCTGGCTGCAGTAGCCTCTTCCTGGACAGGTAGGTTATTATAGTGTTTTTATATTCGTTTTTATTTCTATTCATTTTTTCAATTTTTACTTTCCATTCAGATTCTCTTTTTTATTGAGTTTTAGTTGTATTAAAATATTTAGATGTATTGTTTACATGTAGTTTTAGGGGTAGAAAGCATGCTAGGCTAGGCTAGTTCTTAGTGATTTATTTGTGCCACTTCTTGCAATTGGGGCAGTAATACATAGGGTGATTTGCTAGGTCATAGGTTAGGTTAGGATGAATTATTAGGTCAATATCAACGTGACTTGGATTTATTAAAAGGAATGGCCTGAGACGGGTGCAAAATAGATGTTGGGAGGAAAATGTATTTTGCGTATGTTTACAACAATCCAGCGCTTTTTAACTTTAGTAGTACATGTAAGAAGAATCAAGTTAGCTACCTAGCTGATTTTTTTGCTAATGATAGTGATCAAAGATTGTGTATACACTGACAAGATACTGGACTGACCGCTCTAACAATGGGAATAATATCGGCAAAGGCATGAGGAGGTTGGATCAGGTGGGGACATTCTAGCCAATGAGAGAGCAGATAAGCATGTGAACAACAGGCACAACTCTGACATAAAATAGTTTTCTCAAAGCTGCCGGAATACAATGTGCGCCCACTTATATCAAAGCAACCTAAACATTAGTGCTATTTGATCGAATAAGCCTCGCGTAGCAAATGAGCAATTACATATTGTGTTGATTCTACCCTCTCTCATTGACCTCCAAACTAAAAAAGGAGGAGATCTGCATGGAGGAATGGGTCAAAATACCAGCAACAGTGTGTGAAAACCTTGTGAAGACTTACAGAAAACGTTTGACCTCTGTCATGGCCAACAAAGGGTATATAACAAAATATTGAGATAAACTTTTGTTATGACCAAATACTTATTTTCCACCATAATTTGCAAATAAATAAATTAAAAATCCTACAATGTGATTTTCTGGATTTTTTTTTCTTCACATTTTGTCTGTCATAGTTGAAGTGTACCAATGATGAAAATTACAGGCCTCTCATCTTTTTAAGTGGGAGAACTTGCACAATTGGTGGCTGACTAAATACTTTTTTGCCCCACTGTATGTGTGTGTGTGTGTGTGTGTTAGAGGCTTTTCCACCCAACATGCACACATAAAAGGAATGTAAACGTAGACCGGTTCTGAATGAACCCGAGAACAGTTAGACCTGTTTCAAATAGGCCTGTGGAAAAACAGACCCAAACATAACTCTCATATCCGAGAGTAGAAAGAGAGAGAGAAGCAGCCAGCTCCATCAATAAATGAGAGATATTGGCCAAATGATAAACACAATTTTTATTTTATCTTTCGCCCTTTTCCTGACCAATTTCGTGATACAGTCTTGTCCCATCGCTACAACTCCCATACGGACTCGGGAGAGGCGAAGGCGTCCTCCAAAACATGACCCTGCTAAGCCGCACTGCATCTTGACACACTGCTCGCTTAACCCAGAAGCCAGCCGCACCAATGTGCCGGAGGAAACACGGTCCAGCTGGTGACCGGGTCAGCTTGCAGTCGCCCGGCCCGCCACAAGGAGTCACTAGAGCGTGATGGGAAAAGGAAATCCCGGCCAGCCACTCTCCCCTAACCCGGACGACGCTGCGCCAATATGGCGTCGCCTCATGGGTCTCCCACTCACTGCCGGATATGACACAACCCGGGTCTGTATTGATGCCTCGCGCACTGTGATGCAGCACCTTAGACCTCTGCGCCACTCGGGAGGCCCACCAAATGATCAACTTACGTGTCCTTAAAAACTGCCTTTAACAAATAAAACAAGAAAACAACTAGTTGTGTTTCGATGTGTAGCATATTCAAAGCTTTATAGCCTATTGTTATATTGATTTTTACTCTCCAAAAACAAATAATTGTCCACCTTACGCTGTTGGAGATTAAGCGGTTGGAGATTTGAGCGATAAATGCGTCAGGGCATTGCATGAATAAAGCCCTAGGCGTCAACTGTATGATATTAATATAAAAAAAATATATATTTATATATAGAGAAGGTTAAGCCTAGCCCTAGAGAGATGTAGAAAAAGACAGATATGTCGGCACAATGTCCCCAACACAGACATGTATTTCTTTATACTTGTCAGATAGACTACTACTGCTATAAAGAAATAGGAAGCTAATTTGTACATTTTCAATGGGAGTATTTTTTTTATAAAGACAAGCATTATATTGTTAGATTAAAGGCGTAACTCTGGTAGGTCTAAAACATTCTTCGTCAACTTCAACTTGTTGGAGTGCTGGTGTGTGTAATAATAACCATAGCCTACCACAACCAAAAATGTACAAACATGACTTCACTTTATTAGGGTAATATCAAAAGTAAGTCGACATTGTTTATAGGGAAAATACGAACAGGTTATTATGTTTCATAATTCAATTAAGATTTGCATCTCGCCCTCTTCGGTTTGAACTTCTCACGGTTTGACTGAGAGTAGCCCTACCGGTAATTCCATTATATTGCGGCAAACACAACATTACAGCTGGAACTTCATTTAGCCAACAAAAATGTCTCGACAAAAATGAAACAAAACTCGTTTTTCAAACACTATTTAAAGAACTGGTTTAGATTCTTAAATAGGCCTGCAATAATAATAATAATAATGATATATAATCATATTAATGATAAAACTAATTATAATAAATACATAAATAAATAAAAGTTAGAAAATTGCTTCAAACCTGAATAGCGAGTTGCACACAGTCCATTAAGGCCGTGCCAATGATCTTCTCATCTTTGTCCACTACAGTATTACAACTTGTCCCCGAGGACATTCTTCTTGTCTGAAAATGATTTTACTTCAATGGAAAATACCTTTCACTGGCTCTCTCCTCAGCAACAGGCGCACATGAGGCGAACAGCCTGAATCTGTTTCAGCTGGACATCCGCTGTGCGTTTTATTGAGTTACAATTGGCTGACATATAACAAGCTTGCCCAGTTCTCATCACCTCACACACATTCAATTAACAGAGGACGTGTCCAATCGGTTCCAGTCTGTAATACATTTTTTGTTGCACATACCCGAGACCCATAGCAATGATATCAGACCTGAACCAGATCCAAGATAAAACTCACAATTTAGGAACCGCTTGGGTCCAGGGTCGGATCTCGAAATTTCGGGTCTATTGGACCCGTGAAGTCTTCTAGTGTGTGCACGTGTGTGTGTGTGTGTGTGTGTACTTGTGGGCTCGCTCATGCGTGTGTGTGTGTTAGCGCTCACTCATGTGTCTGTGTGAGCGATTGTGTTTGTCTTATGTTGCCGACAGAACACTAGTAGCATAGGTTCAGTCCTGGGAGAAACTAAACAAGCAAGAAAGAGGAGGGATTTGGTTTAGAAACAGGAAATCTGTCCAGACTGGCAATAGCATGGAAATGAATCTCCCCTGTTTCCATGGTACTTTACCCCCAATACAACACACAGAACAATAAGAACCAACACAGGTCTGAAACCTGCTAGGAGGTCGGCCAATCACAATGCAGTATTTGACGTCTGCTACACCGGGTTAGGGAAGCCAGGAAAGTAGGAATCAGAGACAGGCAGGAAATAAAGAAACCCGTGTCTTTCGTGACAGAAATGGACGAGGCTATTCTGAAGCTTCAACACTTGGCACATGCCTTCCAGTTGACATGTGCTTTTCTGGAAACCGGTTGGGAAAGAGTCTAAAAGTCGGCGCTAAGAAGCTCTCACATGTTCAGAGAAGCATAGTCTATAACATAGGGTTGAGGTAGGGAGTAGGCCTGTATGCAGAGATGGATAGAGCTGAGATGTTGTATGTCTGCTGTTGTCGTTCAATAGGCCCGAGGCCATGGGAAGTTTGTGGAAAAATAACACCCAGCAATTGACTGCCATATAAGTCTAACATGCGATTACCTTTGGTGGTGAATTTGATCTGTGATATGAAATAATCCTCCTTAAGATTGGCTTATAGAAAGAGCGTGGGAAAACCACAGTTTCCCTCTGGTTTGAGCAGTTTACATGTAATACAATTAAGATGAACTCTGACACACACATGGCTCATAAGATCTTTCTGATACAATCATGCTCTTTATGATATGGTACTTAAATGTGGTCCCACTTTATTTCAATAATCCAGAATAAAAGGTGGTCAACATATCAACAGACTATCAAACCAGGTTATCCGAGTAGGTGAGTAACTTGGACAGATATGCAGATTTCTCCATCCATTACATTTCTGTCTTCAACATATGTTTACTGTCTCTAAACACGGTGTAGCCGTGCCTTACCTTGTTGTAGTAGTGCAGCTGGACAGAGTGCCACTGACCGTCACTGACCCCTCCGGGAACAAAGGGATGGACCACGGTCTTAGTCTCGCCTGGAGGAGGGGGAGAGAGTGGCGGGGAGAGAGGGAAAGAGAGAAAGAGGAAAGATAGGAAAGACAAGAGAGGTGAAAAGAGGTTGTGGTTAAATACAATGCCATATTGTCTGTCGAATGTACGTAGCCTTGTATGCCAGACATGTAGGCTCTACTTTAAAAGGAAGGATAAATGTCAGAGAGTATATGCTTTACAACATGTACGTCAGAGTTAAAAAATCAATGTAAGGAAACCCATTTCTCTTACATGAAACTCCAACATGGAGAAATAAAAACACAGCCAGACTCACAAAGCCAGTCAGCTCACACAGTCATCATAAATCACACTCACTGTAAGAACACCAGGGTTTTCCAACCATATCAATGATTCTCGTTCACAATGTCTGCAGAGCAACAATCACACCAGATTTACCCAGGGCTTTACTGACTGTTTACCAAGGGCAGGAGTCTCTCGGGAAGAATTTACCCACCAACTCAGTCAACAGTAACGCAACACTGTAGCTGTGTTACAGAGTCATTAGTCACAGTGTTTAGTGTGTCTTTCAAAAAAAAAAACTCAATTACTTCTGCAGTCCCACGTTGCCCTTTCTTGCTGAGTGTGTGGTATGAAATCCAGGGCTCTCTAGACATTGGCAGTGAGACACAGTCAGCGCAGTGGATTCAACAACAAGAGCTGTGTTTGTTTGCGTGCATACAATTGAAGTCAGAGGTTTACATACACCTTAGCCAAATACATTTAATCTCAGTTTTTCACAATTCCTGACATTTAATTCTGGTGAAAATTCCCTGTCTTAGGTCAGTTACGACAACCACTTTATTTTAAGAATGTGAAATATCAGAATAATAGAAGGGAAAATTAATAATTCCAGCGTTGATTTCTTTCATCACATTCCCAGTGGGTCAGAAGTTTACATACACTCAAATGGTATTTGATAGCATTGCCTTTAAATTGTTTAACTTGGGTCAAACGTTTCGGGGAACCTTCCACAAGCTTCCCTCAATAAGTTGGGTGAATTTTGGCCCATTCCTCCTGACAGAGCTGGTGTAACTAAGTCAGGATTGGAGGCCTCCTTGCTCGCACACACTCTTTCAGTTCTGCTCACACATTTTCTATAAGATTGAGGTCAGGGCTTTGTGATGGCCACTCCAATACCTTGACTTTGTGGTCTTTAAGCCATTTTTCCACAACTTTGGAAGTATGCTTGGGGTCATTGTCCATTTGGAAGACCCATTTGTGACCAAGCTTTAACTTCCTGACTGAGGTCTTTAGATGTTGCTTCAGTATATCCACATCATTTTCTATCTATCTATCTATTTTGTGAAGTGCACCAGCCCCTCCTGCAGCAAAGCACCCCCACAACATGATGCTGCCACCCCTGTACTTCACGGTTGGGATGGTGTTCTTCGGTTTGCAAGCCTCCCATTTTTCCTCCAAACATAACGATGGTCATTATGGCCAAACACTTCTATTTTTGTTAAATCAGCCCAGAGGAAATTTCTCCAAAAAGTACAATCTTTGTCCCCATGTGCAGTTGCAAACCGTAGTCTGGCTTTTTATTTTGGAGCAGTGGCTTCTTCCTTGCTGAGCAGCCTTTCAGGTTATGTCGATATAAAACTCGTTTGGACTGTGGATAAAGATACTTTTGTACCCGTTTCCTCAAGCATCGTCACAAGGTCCTTTGCTGTTGTTCTGGGATTGATATGCTCTTTTCGCACCAAAGTACGTTCATAGTTTCATCTGAGGTCTTGGCTGATTTCTTTTGATTTTCCCATGATGTCAAGCAAAGAGGCACTGAGTTTGAAGGTAGGCCTTGAAATACATCCACAGTTACACCTCCAATTTACTCAAATTATATCAATTAGCCTATCAGAAGCTTCTAACGCCTTGACAACACTTTCTCTAATTTTCCAAGCTGTTTAAAGGCACAGTCAACTTAGTGTATGTAAACTTCTGACCCACTGGAATTGTGATACAGTGAATTATAAGTGAAATAATCTGTCTGTAAACAACTGTTGGAAAAATTACTTGTGTCATGCACAAAGTTTTCCTATTTTGTTGCCTTACAACCTGGAATTAAAATAGATTTTTGGGGGGTTTGTATCATTTGATTTACACAACATGCCTACCACTTTGAAAGTGCAAAATATTTTTTATTGTGAAACAAACAAGAAATAAGACAAATAAACAGGAAATAAACACCCCCCCAAAGTCAATACTTTGTAGAGCCACCTTTTGTAGCGATTACAGCTGCAAGTCTCTTGGGGTATGTCTCTATAAGTTTGGCAGATCTAGCCATTGGGATTTTTGCCCATTCAAGGCAAAACTGCTCCAGCTCCTTCAAGTTGGATGGGTTCCGCTGGTGAACAGCAATCTTGAAGTCATACCACATATTCTCAATTGGATTGAGGTCTGGGCTTTGACTAGGCCATTCCAAGACATTTAAATATTTGCCCCTTAAACCACTAGAGCGTCGCTTTAGCAGTATGCTTAGGGTCATTGTCCTGCTGGAAGGTGAACCTCCATCCCAGTCTCAAATCTCTAGAAGACAAAAAGGTTTCCCTCAAAAATGTCCCAGTATTTAGCACCAACCATCATTCCTTCAATTCTGACCAGTTTCCCAGTCCCTGCCGACAAAAAACATCCCCACAACATGATGCTACCACCACCATGCTTCACTGTGTTCTCGGGGTGATGAGATGTGTTGGGTTTGTGCCAGACATAGCATTTTCCTTGATAGCCAAAAAACTAAATTATAGTCTAATCTGACTAGAGGTAGCTTCTTCCATATGTTTGGAGAGTCTCCCACATGCCTTCTTCCATATGTTTAGGGAGTCTCCCACATGCCTTTTGGCAATTGCTTTTTTCTGGCCACTCTTCCCAGCTCTGTGGAGTGTACGGCTTAAAGATACTCCAATCTCTGCTGTGAAGCTTTGCAGCTCCTACAGAGTTATATTTTGTCTCTTTGTTGCCTCTCTGATTAATGCCCGCCTTGCCTGGGCTGTGAGTTTTTGTGGGCAGCCCTCTCTTGGCAGGTTTGCTGTGGTGCCATATTATTTCCATTTTTAAAATTTTACCCCCTTTTCGTTGTATCCAATTGTTAGTAGTTACAATCTTGTCTCATCGCTACAACTCCCGTATGGGCTCGGGAGAGACGAAGGTCCAAAGCCATGCATCCTCCGAAACACAACCCAACCAAGCCACACTGCTTCTTAACACATCGCGCATCCAACCCGGAAGCCAGCCGCACCAATGTGTCGGAAGGAAACACCATACACCTGGCGACCTGGTTAGCATGCACTGCGCCCGGCCCGCCACAGGAGTCGCTAGTGCACGATGAGACAAGGATATCCCTACCGGCCAAACCCTCCCTAAACCGGAAGATGCTAGGCAAATTGTGCGTCGCCCCACAGACCTCCCGGTCGGGGCCGGCTGTGACAGAGCCTGGGCGCGAACCCAGATTCTCTGGTGGCAGTGCCCTAGACCACTGCGCCACCCAGGAGGTCCCATTCTTTCCTTTTTTTAATAATGGATTTAATGGTGCTCCGTGGGATGTTCAAAGTTTCTGATATTTTTTATAATCCAACCCTGATCTGTATTTCTCCACAACTTTGTCTGTGACCTGTTTGGAGAGCTCCTTGATCTTCATGGTGTCGCTTGCTTGTTGGTTCCCCTTGCTTAGTGGTGTTGTAGACTCTGGGGCCTTTTGGAACAGGTGTGTGTATATACTGACATCATGTGACACTTAGATTGCACACAGGTGGACTTTATTTAACTAATTATGTGACTTCTGAAGGTAATTGGTTGCACCAGATCTTATTCAGGGGCTTCATCGCAAAGGGGGTGAATACATTTGCACGCATCACTTTTCCATTTTTTACTTTTTAGAATTTTTTTAATAAGTCATTTTTTTTTCATTTCACTTCACCAATTTGTCCATTACATGAACCATTACATGAAATCCAAATAAAAATCTATTTAAATTACAGGTTGTAATGCAATAAAATAGGAAGAACGCCAAGGGGGATGAATACTTTTGTTAGGCACTGTAGGTCTTCATGGCTCGTTAAGTGCCTATACTGTCATGAATCAGTCTGCTCAGGCTCTGTCAGGGGGAAGCAGCTGCTCGCTGACCACAGTAAAACACTCAGCCCTTTCACACAGCCAAATCCAATGCATCTCTAGGTGTAACTGCACAGCAGCATAGCCAGACAATGGAGAGGACACATTCTAATGAAATCCTGTAACTGTTTGTTTCACACTGGTCAAGGAGTTCAGCTGATAAGAGTGTTTACCAAGCGGTTTGTGAAAGCCACATTCATGATATCCTTACGGCGGAGTTGATTAAGCAAGCTATCGGCTAGTGTTGATACAAGCAACTCGTAAGTCATTTTCCAGCTCTTTGTGCGAGCATGATTATTTGCACTGTGGACACACACTGCCGCCCTCTCACCTGCAGAGAAGGTGAGTTGGATCTGTTCCTCGATAATCTCCAAGGCGATAAAGTCGTGTTTCTCATTAAATCTCCCATTGTACAGCAGCAGGGCATTCCTCTCTCTGGTGGCAAACCTGGAGACAAGATGAACACAGGGTCAACCTTCTATTGTCAAACCCACATTTGGTGCCAAAATGGCACCCATTCAAATCTCTCAAACATAGTTAGCCAAACTTTTTTTGCGTGAACAATTATTCATTAGGTTTTTACAGTGTGTGCCATAGTTAGACAAACTCTGTCACAGACTCTGCGTATCTAACCCAAACTGCCATATAAGATACACTATATAAACAAAAGTATGTGGACACCCGTCAAATTAGTGGATTGCCGACAGGTGTAGAAAATCAAGCACACAGTCATGCAATCTCTATAGACAAACATTGGCAGTAGAATGGCCTTACTGAAGAGCTCAGTGACTTTCAACGTGGTACCGCCATAGGATGCCACCTTTCCAACAAGTCAGTTGGTCAAATGTATGTCCTGCTAGAGCTGCCCGGGTCAACTGTGAGTGCCGTTATTGTGAAGTGGAAACGTCTAGGAGCAACAAAGGCTCAGCCGTGAAGTGGTAGGCCACACAAGCTCACCGAACTGCCGAGTCAGCACAAGAACTGTTCGTCGGGAGCTTCATGAAATGCTGTTCATGGCCGAGCAGCTGCACACAAGCCTAAGATCACCATGCGCAATGCCAAGCGTCTGCTGGAGTGGTGTAAAGCTCACAGAAGGGGACCGGTGAGTCCTGAAGCACGTAACCGCATAAAAAATCGACTGTCCTCAGTTGCACTGTCTCTGGAAGCAACATCAGTACATGAACCATTCGTCGGGAGCTTCATGAAATGGGTTCCCATGGCCTCAACCCCAATGAACACCTTTGGGATGAATTGCAAAGCCTACTGCGAGCAAGGCCTAATCGCCCAACATTTGTGCCCGACCTCACGAATGACCTTGTGGCTGAATGGAAGTAAGTCCCTGCAGCAATGTTCCAACATCTAGTGAAAAGTCTTCACAGAAAAGTGAAGGCTGTTATAGCAGCAAAGGGGGGACAAAATACATATTAATTCCCATGATTTTGAAATTAGATGTTCGACCAGCAGGTGTCCACACACTTTTGGTCATGTAGTGTATATGAGAGGTGGGATTTGGGGTTGGAGAGGTGTGTAAGGAAGGAGTGAGAAACTCCTGAGGAAGAAAAGAGGAAGAGAGACTTGAAGGACAATAAGAAAGTGTTCGTAAGACCAGTGGTCTAGAGACAGGAAGGAGGAAGTAGATGCCCTGCCCTGGTGGCCCATCTCCCTGTTAACCCCTGCCATAGTACAGTGCCTTGCAAAAGTATTCATCCCCCTTGGCATTTTTCCTATTTTGTTGCATTACAACCTGTAATTTAAATGCATTTTTATTCGGATTTCATGTAACGGACATGAACAAAATAGTCCAAATCGGCAAAGTGGAATTTAAAAAATAACTTGTTTCAAAAAAGTCAAAAAAATTAAAAACGGAAAAGTGGTGCATACATCTGTATTCACCCCCTTTGCTATGAAGCCCCTAAATAAGATCTGGTGCAACCAATTACCTTCAGAAGTCACATAATAAAGTCCACCTGTGTGCAATCTAAATGTCACATGATCTCAGTATATATACACCTGTTCTGAAAGGCCCCAGAGTCTGCAAGGCGCACCACCAAGCAAGCAGCACCATGAAGACCAAAGAGCTCTCCAAACTGGTCAGGGACAAAGTTGTGGAGAAGTACAGATCAGGGTTGGATTATTAAAAAATATCAGAAACTTTAAACATCCCACGGAGCACCTATAAATCCATTATTGAGCAATTGAAAGAAAATGGCACTACAACAAACCTGCCAAGAGAGGGCCACCCACCAAAACTCACGGACCAGGCAAGGAGGGCATTAATCAGAGAGGCAACAAAGAGACCCCTGAAGGAGCTGTAAAGCACCACAGCAGAGCTTATAGAGACATACCCCAAGATACTTGCAGCTGTGATTGCTGCGAAAGGTGGCTCTACAAAGTATTGACTTTGGGTGGGGGTGAATAGTTATGCACGCTCAAGTTTTCCGTTTTTTTGTCTCATTTCTTGTCTGTTTCACAATAAAACATATTTTGCATCTTCAAAGTGGTAGGCATGTTGTGTAAATCAAATGATACAAACTCCCCAAAAATCTATTTTAATTCCAGGTTGTAATGCAACAAAATAGGAAAAATGCCAAGGGGGTTGAATACTTTTGCAAGCCACTGTATGTGTGTGTGTGTGTGTGTCATCCTGCATGCGTGCTATAAGGGGCACAGAGGGCACGAGAGTCAGACACCAGATGCCAGCATGGCAGTAGGAGGTGCAGGGGGGGGGCAGGGGGGCAGGAAGACACAGACGATAAAAGAAAACAGTGATAAGAGTACCTCATCACAGGACTCTTCCTGTTTTCACCCTGTTCTACCGCTTCTCACCGACACACTCTGCTTTTCACATCCACCCACTTTTATGATCCTCACCCCACCTAGAACTTCAAATGGGACTAGCAACAGATCTGACACAATATTTACACTACGGTGCAAGTGCACTAGTTTTGATCAGAGCCACATAAGGGCTGCCAAATAGAATGTAGTTTACTAAATTTATGGGCTGTTTGAGAGACAAAGAACTTGATCTGCATTCCCATTTCTGTGTCCCTGCCTTGACTATGAAAGGTGTTATAGATCATTTTCCTCTACGGCTGTTTCAACAGATAAGAGCGTGCGCACGCACACACACACACACACACACACACACACACACACACACACACACACACACACACACACACACACACACACACACACACACACACACACACACACACACACACACACTCTCATGTGTTTAATGTAAGCATTTTTTGTGTGAGCTCCGACACAATAAAGATGTCTCTACATGCCCCACTGAACTGGTATACTGAACTGAGCTAAGTGTGTGTTTGTTTGTGCAACCCTCCCTGTACCAAAATTACGGTTTACTACACACACGCAAACATGTACAGTAGACATGTCGCTCTGTTAACACATGATGGAAACAGAAAACAGAAACAGGATGCACCTCAGCTCAATTTCGAGTCTCATCGCAAAGGGACTGAATACTTATGCAAATAATGTTTTTTTATTTTTAATACATTTGCAAAACATTTCAAAAAAACTGTTTTCGCTTTGTCATTATGGGGTATTGTGTGTGAATTGCTGAGGTTTGTTTTTTATGGAATCCATTTTAGAATAAGGCTGTAACGGAGCAAAATGTAGAAAAAGTCGATACATTCCAAAAGGCACTGTAGATGGGGAGAGATACAGAGAGGGAGAGAGAGAGTAGATAGTTTCCAAGTACTCACATGAACGAGACAGTGAAGTGGAACCTCTGCCGCAGTCCTCTGAAGGTGATGAAGGACTGACCGGGGAAAGACCTGGTGGTCATCTCACAGTAAGGCTTCTCGTACTCTCCCGGGGGACACTGGCACATAAACCCCCCCACCAGCAGGTCCACACATTTCCCCCCGTTCTTACACACCCCCGGGACACACCGCCCCGACCGGGTGTTCACCTCACAGTGCTCACCTGGGGAGAGAAGGGAGGAGGGAGACGGTAAGGTTTAAGAGTGATATCCCCACCCGGTCAGACACACAAAAAGTCACGTTCAGAGACTACATTCCCATTTCCCATTTCTGAGAGACAGGAGACACTGTTTCTATATTGCTCTGCTGAATGGTTCTCATGGAGAATCTAACAATAATAATTATAATAGGTCACATACACCGGATAGGTGCTGTGAAATGTTTTTTTTTTTACAGGGTCAGCCATTGTTGTACGGCGCCCCAGGAGCAAATTAGGGTTACAGACACTGACTACTGGTCTGGACGTCACATCACCACCACAGACACACAGCTCAGTTTCCCACTGACAGACTGTCTGTCTATGAGACCACAGGAAACTGGCTGACTTGCTCAAGTTTGCAGGCCATCTTCGAGTCCATCAGTTTCCTTATCTAAGATGGCCGCCACCCATCGCCGTCAACTCCAGCTCCAGTGTTGTGTCAACCATCATCCCGCCAAGATCTGTCTAGGAGGGGAGGGGAACAGCCAGGTATGCGTGGGATGGAGGGGGGGGGGCAGGACCCTGTCTGGACCCTGGTAATGATTCTTCTCTCTGTGGTATAATCCATTTTCCGAGGAGAATTAGGAGGATCTGTTTCCCTGTAATGCGGGAATAATGTGGAAACCCAAGGCGGACACAGTAGGCCCCGCTGTCATCGGCCACATAATGGCTCCTAACTAGCGGAGGTCGAACTGTGACCTTCAAAGACTAGACCCCCCCCCATTGGAGGAGAGGAAGGGTGGAGTGTGGTATAATGAGGTAATTACAGCTGATAAGGAAGTGAAGGAGGGAAAGAGGAAAGTAGTGGCGGGGTTGTCATTATATTCTACCGGGCCCCATTGCAGGGACAGAGAGACGGAGAGATGTGGTATCACTATCAGATGAAAGGTCCCGTTCAGTTGACCTGCTGGGGCTCCCGAATGGCGCAGCGGTCTAAGGTGCTACAGACCCTGGTTCGATTCCAGGCTGTATCCCAACCGGCTGTGATTGGGAGTCCCACAATTGGCCCAGCGTCGTCCGGGTTAGGGTTTGGCCGGGGTAGGCCGTCATTGGAAATAAGGATTTGTTCTGAACTGACTTGCCTAGTTAAAACAGGTTAAATAAAATAAATAAAAACCAGCAAACTTCATGAAAACGGCCTGAGTGCATCTGATAGCTCCGCCCCTCGACCATCACTCAGACACAAAGACAGTGACAGGAGTTGGGCCTACTGTAGAGTGTACCTGGGGCTGCCAGCTTGACAGCATTCCAGCCTCATCGCAAACATAAATCACATTGAGACAGACCATTTAGTAAAGGGGTCATTTGTAGTTGATAGATCATCAGTGGGTTGGTGCATCCTGCTGTTGGCCAACACCAGAGTTGGTCTGGAGCCAAAGTGACTGCCATGAAATGCCTCACCCAAACTGGAAGCTACACTCTGATGGTGGCTGGGGTGACTTACCAGACAGTACCTACATACAATTTAAATCTCTTAAAGACCTAGGAAAGTATTAGCCTGGTCCCAAAACCTTTTGTGCTACGTTGCCAACTACTATGGCCATGTTCGCACCATTTGCAAGACAGCACAACAGGTCAGGGAACAGGCTAGCAAGGATGATACAGTACACAAACAACTCCTTCACTGAGTGGAGCCACTGACCAGTGAAGTCTTCCTGACACTCGCATGTATAGCCTCCTTCTCGGCTGCGACACTTCCCATTGTTCCTGCAGGGTCCTGAGTAGCAGAGGTCTATCTCCGTCTCGCAGTAGTCCCCGGTGAAGCCTGCAGGACAGCGGCAGCGCAGACCGTTGATGGGGTGGATGGGCCGGAACAGCACCGTGTCGGAGGAGATGAAGGGCGGGGAGCTGTCAAACTTCAGCACAGACACACACTTCATATAGTTCTCACACGGCTCCCTCAGGCAGATGTTGTCGTCGAAGGGAAGCACCTGGAACGGATACAATTCATTAGGAAATTGCTCAAATCCAGAAAATGAAATGGGCAACAGAGATGGCTGGTTTTCGGTCTTTCCTTCGAATCAGTGGCTGACTTAGATCGTGTTCATTACAGTCGTGTTCATTACGGCACACCGTAGCTAAACTTTTCAAAACAACAACTAAACATTTATTATTGGACAAGTTCGGATAGTACCTCCCTGATCATTTTCTTCAATTTGGGGCCAACTGTACATGACCCAGTTGTCCAGGAGTGGGTAGGCAGGGGTCAATTTGGGATTTATTCAAAGAACCTGTTGTGAGTAAGTTACCTGTTGTGATGATATTAGTCGGAGCAGGGTGCGGTTCAGATAGATCTGCTCCTGCAGCTCCTCGGAGGGGAAGTACCTCCCTGGGGGACCCCCTGGCTGCAGCGCCGAGAAGGTCACGTTGAGGATGGCGCCGCGAACGTCTGTGTCGTTCTGAATGTTGAACACAAAGATGGCCTGGCGGCTGGTGGAGAGTAGAGAGTCTTATGATCACACAGAGCAGAAGTGCTGTGGCAGCAACAGAATGCTACACGGACCTCCATGGAGTAGAAGCTAAGGTTGCAACACTTCAATAACTTCCCCAAAAATTCCCAGGTTAGACAGAAATCCCGGTTCCGAGGGTTATTATTCCCTCCTGATACAGAGACTCTTCCAAGCAGGTTTTCTGGGAGCAGACACATTACCTGGTGGAGAGCACGGCTGCCACACCTTCCAGGAAGAGGGACAGCAGAGGGGACAGGAAGCGCTCCTGAGACATGTTCTCCAGGCGCACTGTGATGCTGTTGGTCAACATGTCGTCTGTGATTATGGTGACCCGCAGGGTGCACAATGCCGTGACCCGATGGATACCATCTGGGGAGGGGGGAGGAGAGCGAGAGGGGGGGTTAAATGGATGAACTACAGAGCAGAGCAACAGTTAAAAGACAGATCAGAACGAATGTACATAATTGAAGCCATGAAGCTTTGTTAAGACTTGTTGAGCGTTTTGTAGAATATAGAAGTGATCCTCATGTATGTATTGCAGAGTAGTAGAGTCAACCACAGTTCAACCACACTAAACACATGAAGATTGGTGTTAAACTTTGTTGAATAGTTCATGAATGAGCCCAATTTGTTAAAACTGGCCCGATCATAGACATTAAATCAACTAGACAGAGTCACTGGCAGGCATATAATCATTTGAATAAATAACCTGTCCTGTCAATGACAGCAAAATGTCGGCATTTCCCTCCCTCTTGTCCAGGAACACACTTTAATTACCTACTGTAAATATCTCAATCCTAATGGATCCTTCTCAGAGGAGATCTCGTGCGCATCCCAAATGGCACCCTATTCCCTATATAGTGTACGACTTTAGACCAAGGCCCACGTTGCTCTGGACAGAAGCACAGCACTCGATAGGGAATAATAGTGCAATTTGGGACGCAGCCCCAAGAGTGTGAACACCAACACTTCCCGCAAACGAGAGACATGTGCTGCTCACAGCGATTTCCTGACAAATATTATGTTACAGTGAGACTTGGGAAGGACTGGCTTCCAGTGTCCTGAGTCTCTGCCAGCGTTCTCTCTCTGTGCAGAGCTTAGCAGCTGCACTTGTTTGTCATGCCACGGTTCTCTATCGACTACGGTAGATTGAATTAATTAGGTGTCATTGTGATTCCACCTGATTCAAAGCCACTCCTAAGTAATTAAACGACTCTGATCTCGTTTCAACTTGTGGAACAACTGCAAACTGCTCAGTTCTTCTATCCCATATGTCATATGGACTGAGTGTACAAAAGAATCTTTGAATCTTGAGACAATTGAGATATGGATTGTGTGTGTGTGCCGCTCGGAGGGTGAACGGGCAAGACAAAAGCTAATGTGCCTTTGATCAGGGTGTGGTAGGAGATGCCAGACACATCGATTGTGTCAAGAACTGCAATGGCTGCTGGGTTTTTCATGCTCAACAGTTTCCTGTGTGTATCAAGAATGGTCCACCACCCAAAGGACATCCAGCCAACTTAACACAACTGTGGGAAGCATTGGAGTCAACATGGGCCAGCATCCCTGTGGAACTCTTTCAACACCTTGTAGAGTCCATGACCAGACGAACTGAGGCTGTTCTGAAGGCAAAAGGGGGGTTTGGTGTACTCCGTGTAGAGCCCATAGGCCTAGACCCATTCGTTATAACGCTGGGTTATAGGAAGAGAGCTGACACTGCTAACTCTTAACTGATCCATACAAATTCTACAGGGCTGATCCATACAGAGTCTACAGGGCTGATCCATACAGAGTCTACAGGGCTGATCCATACAAAGTCTACAGAGCTGATCCATACAAAGTCTACAGGGCTGATCCATACAAACAAAGTCTACAAATAGCTGATCCATACAAAGTCTACAAAGGGGCTGATCCATACAAAGTCTACAGGGCTGATCCATACAAAGTCTACTGGGCTGATCCATACAAAGTCTACTGGGCTGATCCATACACAAAGTCTACAGGGCTGATCCATACAAAGTCTACAGGGCTGATCCATATCCAAAGTCTACAGGGCTGATCCATACAAAGTCTACAGGGCTGATCCATACAAAGTCTACAGGGCTGATCCATACAAAGTCTACAGGGCTGATCCATACAAAGTCTACAGGGCTGATCCATACAAAGTCTACAGGGCTAGGCTATTTGTTCAACACCAAGCATACAGAGAGAGTCTACAGGGCTCTACTACTGTGGTTTCTGGGATGTAGGAGGAGAGTTGCCAACAGGTGGCTGCAGCAGTTGAAATACTGTTGAAACGTCTCTGAGTGGCCGATCGGGTTGCAGGAGTCTTGTTGAGTCAATGTGTATGCGTGCGTGAGAGAGACGGCTGAGCGGCAGGTGCCTTGTCAGTCACTCTCCCCCAAATTAGGTCATTTCTCAGGACCCCTACACCCCTCTCTAGCCCCGCCCCCCTTCCTATATTCCCTCTCCCTCCCCCGTCAGTGCCTCTGTTCATCAGACTGCCTCACACTGTTTATCAGACTGGGTGCTGATACCGTTGTCTCCTCACAGCCTCCACTTCCTCCTCCTCTTCACTAAAAGTCTTGCCCAGTGTGTCATCATTATCAGACAAAGAAGAGCAAGACGACCAATGTTTTCCACTCTGTTATACCCACAGTCACCACATACTTCTAGAGAAGAACACACAAAAGCCCCCCCTCCCCATGTGGTCATACACACACACGTTCCCTTAGTTCACCATAGAGAGAGGGTGCTCTACTAGCACAGATAGTATCTGTTACACTAGACATCCATCACAGAGTAGTCTACCCAAGTTGTCTACTCTCCCACCTGTCCCCTCTGCCTGTCTGTCCGCGCAACACAGTCAGTACACATGGTGGTCCAGAAGCTAATTGAAACGCAAGCACATATGCAAGCAGGGATGGTTGGACAATCGTGCGTGCGCACACACACACACACACACACACACACACACAACAGGAAGCAGGTGTAAGAGGTTCCAGTCACCTGTTCAGTGTTAACATTAAGCAGCAGGTCCAGACAGTAGCTGTTGGCACTCAGCTTAAGACAACAGTAGCACTCTAAACCCTTCGCTGTTGAGAGTACAGCTCAAACCATCCTGAATGTGCTTGACAAAACGTTTCATCACCTACTCTCCGGGTCCTCAAAAGGCAAATCTAAGCTATTCACTCACTGAGTAAACTGACCAGGAACGAGGCCTACTTTATTGGCCATGAAGTACAAGCGCACAGTCCTGCCTCTCTAAGTGACTAACTACATAGAGCCACTGAATCCCATACTGTTCCCCACACACAATGCTGAGGGAACGAGGGTTGACAACAGGCCATTAACAGGGGAGGACAAGGTTAAATACAGGGAGAGTTTTCCAGGAGGAAAACTGTCCTGTGGCATCCCAAGAGAAATGCTATTTATATCCCCCCCCCCCAGCTGTTCTATTCAGGGTCAATGAGAGGGCAACACACACACGTACACACGGGGTGTCCCTGGGCAGATCACTGCCAGTCATCCCAGGGCGTGTCATATTCAGACGCCATGGAAACAGGAGTTCTCCGAGGGTAAATAGCACTGCATGAGTGACATGGGAGACGACAGGACCCACCCCATAGTGATATAAAACACCACACACTACATTACAAAGATGCCGTTTACAAGTATATCGGAGTGGGTGAAATACCCCGATGAAGGTCTACGGAGTCTGAGACATTGGTGAAATAAGATCCATTTGTGGGAAGCATCAAGATCAACAGTGTGCTACAGTTTTCTTTCGTGTTCCGTGTGTGTTACAATTACGATATGCCAAGCATTTATGAACTTGTAATAACCATTAAGATGATATGAGCCGAATATGCTAAAGTAAACAAACAGGTGTATTGTCCAAACGATAAAAAAGTCACAGCGTGTCACTCATTGTTTTATTAAGTCATCTCAGCTAAGAGTCCAGGCAGTATACTGCAACAGTGAATGAATCATATATATGATGATTGAATTGTGTTCATTGGGATTAATAAAATGAAGTAAACCGCAATCTGTTTTCCAATAGACGCAGGTCTAGTCAAGCAACCACTCCCCGGATCCTAAGCATAAGTGGGAGAAACTCAAAACTCACTTTACATCAGTGCATCTTGTTTATGAGGCAGGAGGTGCTAATAAGGCTGTTAACAGACTGTGAGACGGTGATATGCATGACACCAGTCAGTCTCTGTAGTTTACAGGACTATAGTGACGCCTCTTGCACTGAGATGCAGTGCCTTAGACCGCTGCGCCACTCTGGATGGAGCCGGACACTGGGACATTCCACCAAGGTTCCCATCTGTCACAGTGAGTGACAACAACACCCTCGTCTGTATCACTAACTGCCCCACCCACCCATTCTGGAGATCGATGACACTGCTGTTACTATCTGTCTGTGGTCTGTGACTGACAGAGTGTGGCCATCATGATGGGGGGTCAATTCTTTTTCAACTCACAATTTAGGAAGCACGTTTAAACGTTCGTAATGAATTGAAAAATCTGCATAGAATCAACAGGTGATTTTCAATTCAATAGACTGAATAAAAAAACGAAGCGGACCACAACCCAGGTGACCACAACCCTGGTGACCACAACCCTGGTGACCACAACCCAGGTGACCACAACCCTGGTGACCACACCCTGGTGACCACAACCCTGGTGACCACAACCCTGGTGACCACAACCCAGGTGACCACAACCCAGGTGACCACAACCCTGGTGACCACAACCCTGGTGACCACAACCCAGGTGACCACAACCCTGGTGACCACAACCCTGGTGACCACAACCCTGGTGAACAACCCTGGTGACCACAACCCTGGTGACCACCCACACCGTCCAACAACAACAGCAGTGTTTTCACAGATAAACGGAAGAAGCAAACGGCAGACGTCTCATCTGTACGACAGGCGACAGGTTCTCCTCGCAAACCTGTCAACCCCACCCGTGTGAGACAGAGGGGGGATTCAGACCCCCCCCTACAGCGGGAAGAGAGTGGTATGTTCCGCTCCTAAATCACTATGACAGGGGAAAGAAGGAAAGGACAACCCCTGCATTCCACACAAAGACCAATCCTTCCCTGCATTGGTTTGTTTGCAGTGGAAATGTGATTATTTAAATCATTTTGATATTTACCACAGTCAAGTAGGATGGTAATACGAGGAATAGTGTTTAATCCTTGAAGAAAGCCAACCATTATAACAACAGACATTCTAGATGGCAGTGTTTTTTATTTTACTGGCAACCATCTTTTATTGCGCAATATCATTTTAAAGGTACAGCGACCAATGAAAACCAGTGAAAACTGAGCCCTATTTAGCAGGTGCCGAGAAAGCACCACAAAGCGACCAACTGACCCCTTTCTCTCTCCGAACATTCAAATATTTGAATCACAACAATGACTCCAAACCGACTGTACCTCGACCAATAGGTGTCTAGAGAGATATCAGCTCCCCTCTTCCCTGTGACACACCTAACCGCCCCTGGCCTATCAGGTACAGAGCAAACCAACAGGTTGTTTGACTGTCGAGTCAATCCCACACATTCACTAACAGTTTGGCTTTCTCAACAATCTGCCGAAGAACGTGCAAATCCCTCTCTCTCTCACGCAGACACACACACTAACCATTGGGTCCAGTAGAAGAGTTTCTCTCACACTGTGTGAGCAAACAGACAGACTGGGATGTAGGATCACATATCAGCAGCCTACAAGACATGCTGCCAGACATCCTGCTGTCTGTGTGATAGTTAGACGAACAGGGTCAATTCACCCCCTCTCTCGTCGTCTCTACCGTAATGACCATTACAGTATATCCTACAGACTGCTGTCTGTGTGATAGTTAGACGAACAGGGTCAATTCACCCCCTCTCTCGTCGTCTCTACCGTAATGACCATTACAGTATATCCTACAGACTGACAGAACGGAACGACAATCACACTAGAATCTATCCATCTATTACTCAGGAATTCAATATGCATGGCACGAGATGATAGGTTTGGGAAATGAATAGATGAAATGAGGAAGTGAAGGAAAGGTTCTTAGTGGTTGCCAAGCGGATGTATACTATGCGCGGAGAGGAAACGAGAGCAGGGATACAATGAAACTGTAGCTGACAGAGATAATCACTGCAGATGACTGGGGACGACTGGGACCTCACTGAGACAGACAGCTGTGCATCTGTCTCTCCCTACACACATCAATCACGTCTCCCACACAACTGCCACAGGCATCAATCGGGAGGACAGGAGATACTGACACCACGGCATATCATTGTAATGCCATTATCAACAGTCACCACTAGAGCTCGAACCTCTCTGTCGACAGACATATCATTGTAATGCCATTATCAACAGTCACCACTAGAGCTCGAACCTCTCTGTCGACAGACATATCATTGTAATGCCATTATCAACAGTCACCACTAGAGCTCGAACCTCTCTGTCGACAGACATATCATTGTAATGCCATTATCAACAGTCACCACTAGAGCTCGAACCTCTCTGTCGACAGACATATCATTGTAATGCCATTATCAACAGTCACCACTAGAGCTCTAACCTCTCTGTCGACAGACGTATCATTGTAATGCCATTATCAACTGTCACTACTAGAGCTCTAACCTCTCTGTCGACAGACATATCATTGTAATGCCATTATCAACAGTCACCACTAGAGCACGAACCTCTCTGTCGACAGACAACTAGGATGTGACTTCATCACGATGATAGCACATTCGTGTTTCAATATAGGCCACATGTCAGGCATAGATAGTCGGAACCTTGGCCGTGAGTCTGAGCAGTGGCCCTTTAAATGAAACCGTGTTCTGGGATCAATGGTTAACTGTACAGGAATGTGTAGAGTGACTGGGTTCACTGAGAAACCCTGGCAGGTTTACAGACCCCAGACCTGAAGTTAGACAACTAGGAGAAATGTACAGCTCATCTATCCGTTTTTGGACTATCCCAAATGGCACGCCTGTCCCTATATATTGCACAACATAGGGAATAGGGTGCCATTTGGGATGTAGCGCATAGTCCAAAAACAGATAGATGAGCTGCAGATTTCTCCTAGTTGTCTAACTTCAGGTCTGGGGTCTGTAAACCCGCTCATATTCCCCTTCACCAAGAATGAATTGTGCAAAGTCAGCAGAGAGTCATCAGTGTCAACTGTAAATCCTCCACTGGCAGTCCATTCAGGTAAAGGAGGAGATAGTCTGCTACATATCCTAGCTCATCCCGTCCTCCCTCCCTCTCTTCGCCCATCACCATCGCTCCCTACCTTTAACAGTCTCTGTCCGTCTGTACCTGTGTCTCATCCCTGTCTGTCCAGCAGGCCCGGTGGACTCTACACCCAGAACCCTTTATCTCACAGGATTAGTGTTTATGTACGTCTGGCTGCAGCTTTGATCTGCTCTGGCCTGGAGACAGGCACACGGATTGCGCCTCAAATGGCACCCTTTGCCCTTTATAGTGCAATACTGTTGACCAGGGCCCATAGGGGATCTACTCAAAGGTAGTGCACTATATAGGGAATAGGGTGCCACTTGGAACGCACACATGGACATACCTGAGAATAAATATGTCTGGGGAGATGAGAGGGGCTTTCACTGAGTGCTTCCAGACACACTGACAGTAATAGAGTAGAGGAGATGAATGGAGAGGAGGAGAGCTTCTGGCCACTACTCCTCTTCTGAGGCTGCCAAGGGTAGTGTCCAAAAGCATACTCTGCCATATTCTGTCTATCCGCAACACCGCGGCTCTGGCTGTTTTGGAAGCGCTGGTGATGATGTCACAGAGGTGTCCTCCTATCCCACTAGACGAGCGAAATTCACCTCATGTCATAACTCAGACACACGTACACAAAAAACACACACGGCTGTCCCAGCAAAATCCCACTCGACACCTGCATCTTTCCCTCTTCTTCCTCTCCTACGCTAAAACCCCAAAGGCAGGTGTGAGTTAACGAGGATTAATGCGCTCGCACTTGGCCAGTCAGTCACTCAACCGTAGTTGTGAGGAGAGGAGAGAGGCAAGCAGGTAGAGACACAAAAGACTCCTTTCACCCCAGGATGAGAGGAGGGGGGCTAACAGGGAATAACATCCCTTCGACAGCACTGGAACAGGTGGGATTACAACACAGGAACAGGAATAGGGAATCATTCAATTCTTCCAGAGTGATCATGAAATACAACCATGACGCCCTATTCCAAATCAAATCCAATCAAATGTTATTTGTCACAATCTTTGTAAACAACAGGTGTAGACCAACAGTGTAATGCTTACTTATGGGCCCTTAAAAACAGTGCAAAGAGAAAGATAGATAGAAAAGTAAAACACAATTAGTAAGGATAACTGGGCTATATAGACAGGGTACCAGTACTGAGTCGATGTGCAGGGGGCACGAGGTAATTGAGGTAGATATGTACATAACTTCAGTGCCTTCAGTTAATTATTCACACCCTTTTAACTTTTTCCAGATTTAGTTGTGTTACAAAGTGGGAATAAAATGGATTTAATTGTCGTTTTTTTGTTGTCAACGATCTACACACACTCATCTTTAAATGTCAGAGTGGTAGAAAAGTGCAAATATTTAAAAACATTTTATGGAGAATAAAATACTAATATATTTTGATTTGAGTATTCAACACCCTGAGTCAATAGATGTTAGAATCACCTTTGGCAGTGATTACAGCTGTTTTTGGATAAGTCTCTAATAGCTTTTCACACCTGGATTGTACAATATTTGCCCATTATTCTTTTTCAATTCTTTAAACTCTGTCAAGTTGGTTGATCGTTGCTAGACAGCCATTGTCAAGTCTTGTCATAGATATTCAAGCTGATTGAAGTCAAAACAGTAACTAGGCCACTAAGGAACATTGAATGTCGTCTTGGTAAGCAACTCCAGTGTAAATTTGGCCTCGTGTTTTAGGTTATTGTCTTGCTGAAAGGTGAATTTATCTCCTAGTGTATGTTGGAAAGCAGACCAAATCAGATTTTCCTCTAGGATTTTGCCTGTACTTAGCTCTATTACGTTTCTTTTTAACCTAAAAACCTCCCTATGCTTTGCTGATGACAAACATACTCATAACATGACGCAGCCACCACCATGCTTGAAAATATGAAGAGTGGTACTCGGTGATGTGTTGTGTTTGCCACAAACACAACGCTTTGTATTCAGTACAAAAACATGATTTATTTTCTACACCTTTTACAGTATTACTTTAGTGCCTTATTTAAAAATAGGTTACATGTTTTGGAAATAATTTTGTTTTGTACAGGCTTCCTTATTTCACTCTGTCATGCAGGTTTAGTATTGTGGAGTAACTGCAATGTTGTTGATCCATCCTAATTGTTGTCCTACCACAGACATTAAACTCTGCAACTGTTTTAAAGTCCCCATTGGCCTCATGGTGAAATCCCTGAGTGGTTTCCTTCCTCTCCAGCAACTGAGTTAGGAAGGACGCCTGCATCTTTGTAGTGACTGGGTGTATTGACACACCATCCAAAGTGTAATTGATAACACTATTGATAACCATCTTTGCGAGGCATTGGAAAACCACCCTGGATTTTGTGGTAGAATCTGTGCTTGAAATTCACTACTCAACTGAGAGACCTTACAGATAATTGCATGTGTGGGATACAGAGACGGAGTAGTCAATCACAAATCATGTTAACCACTATTACTGCACACAGAGTGAATCCCATGCAATTTATTATATGACTATCCTCTTGAACTTATTTAGGCTCGCCATAACAAAGGACTTGAATACTTATTGACTCAAGACATTTCAGCTTATAATTCATTATTCATTTGTAAAATATTATGAAAATAAAATTCACCTGTGTCATTATGGGGTACTGTGTGTAGATCAGTGACACATCATCTCAATTTAATCCATGCTAAATTCAGGCTGTAACCCAACAAAATGTGGAAAAGGTCAAGGGGTGTGAATACTCTCTGAAGGCACTGTAGGAACAACGTTATAGACCCTTCTCCTGTTACCAAGCCATACCCCTATCTCAGGCTGCGTGCTGCTTGCATTTTAACCTGTGGTCGACCCCATTTAAGGCCAGACCCAGAGAGAAGAAAAGAGCCACTGTTACAGCAAGATGACTACTAAAATGAGTACAAATGAAGGACTAACAGTTTGATTTGCTATTCAGCTGTTGTTACTCCATCGTATCCACCATAGGCTAGTCTAGGCCATTGTCCTCTATCTCGCAGCTAGGGGCTGCTCAACGAGCTGTTACACTGGACCTGAGATTCTAAACATAGATAGAACAGAGTGCTTTGCTGCTAGTTGCCCCTGTTGACACCATAGGCCTTAGTGGCTGAAAGCTGGAATTGCATTACAAGGTATATTAGATTAAGGACCCAAGGGAGAGAAGGAGAGAGAGGGGGAAAGAGTGGATAGTGTCATGTTCATTGTCTATTAAATTAGCTGGGAATAATTCGCCGGGTGTCATGAGACGTTCATCTGCTATGAGGACAGAGACCGAGACTAGAGCCTGATGGCTGGGGGTGTATATCTACATTACAGGAATACAGTCACACGATGGATCACTGAAGGGTCTCGTCCAGCAGCCGTCTCTCTCTCTGTTATTTCCTTCTCTTATCTCTCTGTATTTCCTAGCAATTACCCTGGGGACGAGGTCACGGGTGGCTACAGGGTCCTAATTGCTTTATCGGGGCTGATTAACGTCCCAAATCCGTAGCAATCAAAGTGACATATACTATCTTGATTGATTTTCACCGCTGATATCTACTTAGCGGTTAACTCTGCAACTCGGCATCTCTCCCCAACCCTCCGTTCTCTCTCCTCTAATTGAGTGCCGGCTCTCCCATTTCCTCTCATTATAAGGTCAGAGGTCATCATATCAAGGTGTCTACTACTCGTCACCAGATGGAAAGGTAGACGTGTCCCATGGGCACTTATCTAGGACCCGTTGTACCCTCCCCCAATATTAACCGTAGCGATTCGTTAGGGAAAGTGCAAGACTGACCTCGGATCAGTTTCTAGAGGCAACTTATTCCTACTCCTCTCCAGACTGGTGGAGGAAAGGGGGGAGGGGAAAAGGAGGGGTATTAGAGATAAGGGGAGGAGATGTTGATTAGAAAGAGGGAAAGGAGGGAAGAGATGGGGGAAGAACCATAAGAGGTATGTCAAGAACAGATCAAGGGAGGGGCTAAGGCGTCCGCAGGCTTCCCAGAGGAAACTGTTCGCAATATTTTGTGACATTTCATGTTCGCTTTGGAATCACAAAGGTTTTTTCGTCTGTTCGGGCTGAAGTCGGTAGCCGGAGTCTACGCCCCTTTGTGATTGGTCAACAGTAGGGATTCTTCAATAAAGTCTTTCTCATTCCAATGAGAGACGACTCGTGTTCATGCACATTTTTCCCCCCCGAGTGTCTGTCGCGTACAGAGACGCACACTTACGCTGTAAGAATAGTGACCACAGCAACTACACAGCCACCAAGGGCTGACCTAAATACTGCTCTGTAGCCAGGGCCTTGGAGCATGGCCAGACAGAGAGAGAGAGGAGAGTATGACGAGAGAGATACAATATGTAAAGAAAGAGAGATGGCGAGAGAGATAGGAGACGCACCAGGGTTTGACCTCGGTTCTGTGATTACATGTTCCTGACAAGATAAAACCCCATCACACATGACTTTATCTGCCTTAACTGCTGTAGTCAATCAGTGACAATACGCTTTCATCATACTTCCCGACTCAGAATATATCACAGTAGAGCTAGAAAGAGAGAGAGAGATATAGTATGTAGAGAGAGACAGAGATGGAGGACGCACCAGGGTTTGACCTAGGTTCTGTGATGATTACATGTTCCTGACAAGACCCCATTATCCATGACTTGATCTGCTGTAGTCAATTATCTGCTGTAGTCAATCAGTGACAAAATATATTTCCCTGCTCAGCTAGCTTTACTTTCTCCTTTTAGCTGGATATGAGTACAGACCACACAAACTAGAGGTCGACCGATGATAATTTTCCAACGCCGATACCGATACCGATTATTGGAGGACCAAAAAAAACAGATACCGATTAATCAGATGATTTTTAAAATGGATTTGTAATAATGACAATTACAACAATACTGAATGAACACTTATTTTAACTTAATATAATACATCAATAAAATCAATTTAGCCTCAAATAAATCATGAAACATGTTCAATTTGGTTTAAATAATGCAAAAACAAAGTGTTGGAGAAGAAAGTAAAAGTGCAATATGTGCCATGTAAGAAAGCTAACGTTTCAGTTCCTTGCTCAGAACATGAGAACATATGAAAGCTGGTGGTTCCTTTTAACATGAGTCTTCAATATTCCCTGGTAAGAAGTTATAGGTTGTAGTTATTATAGGAATTATAGGAATATTTCTCTCTATACCATTTGTATTTCATATACCTTTGACTATTGGATGTTCTTATAGGCACTTTAGTATTGCCAGTGTAACAGTATAGCTTCCGTCCCTCTCCTCGCTCCTCCCTGGGCTCGAACTAGGAACACAACGACAACAGCCACCCTCGAAGCAGCGTTACCCATGCAAAGCAAGGGGAACAACTACTCCAAGTCTCAGAGCGAGTGAATTTTGAAACGCTATTTGCGCACACCCCGCTAACTAGCTAGCCATTTCACATCGATTACACCAGCCTAATCTCGAAAGTTGATAGGCTTGAAGTCATAAACAGCTCAATGCTTGAAGCATTGCGAAGAGCTGCTGGAAAAAAGCACGAAAGTGCTGTTTGAATGAATGCTTACGAGCCTGCTGGTGCCTACCATCGCTCAGTCAAACTGCTCTATCAAATCATAGACTTAATTATAACATAATAACACACATAAATACGAGCCTTAGGTTATTAATATGGTCGAATCCGGAAACTATCATCTCGAAAACAAGACGTTTATTCTTTCAGTGAAATACGGAACCGTTCCATATTTTATCTAATGGGTGGCATTCAGAAGTCTAAATATTCCTGTTACATTGCACAGCCTTCAATGTTATGTCATAATTACGTAAACTTCTGGCAAATTAGTTCGCAACGAGCCAGGCGGCCCAAACTGTTGCATATACCCTGACATTGCGTGCAATGAACACAGGAGAAGTGACACAATTTCACCTGGTTAATATTGCCTGCTAACCTGGATTTCTTTTAGCTAAATATGCAGGTTTAAAAATATATACTTCTGTGTATTGGTTTTAAGAAAGGCATTGGTGTTTATGGTTAGGTACCGTTGTGCAAGGATTGTGCTTTTTTCACAGATGCGCTTTTGTTAAATCATCCCCCGTTTGGCGAAGTTGTCTGTCTTTGTTAGGAAGAAATAGTCTTCACACAGTTCGCAACGAGCCAGGCGGCCCAAACTGCTGCATATACCCTGACTCTGTTGCAAGAGAAGTGACACCATTTCCCTAGTTAAAAGAAATTCATGTTAGCAGGGAATATTAACTAAATATGCAGGTTTAAAAATATATACTTGTGTATATATATATACTTGTGTATTGATTTAAGAAGGACATTGATGTTTATGGTTAGGTACACGTTGGAGCAACGACAGTCCTTTTTCGCGAATGCGCACCGCATCGATTATATGCAACGCAGGACACGCTAGATAAACTAGTAATATCATCAACCATGTGTAGTTAACTGGTTATGATTGATTGATTGTTTTTTATAAGATAAGTTTAATGCTAGCTAACAACTTACCTTGGCTTCTTACTGCATTCGCGTAACAGGCAGTCTCCTTGTGGAGTGCAATATAAGGCAAGTGGTTAGAGCGTTGGACTAGTTAACCGTAAGGTTGCAAGATTGAATCCCCGAGCTGACAAGGTAAAAATCTGTCGTTCTGCCCCTGAACAAGGCAGTTAACACACCGTTCCTAGGCCGTCATTGAAAATAAGAATGTGTTCTTAACTGACTTGCCTAGTTAAATAAAGGTAAAAAAATATAAAATACAAAAATCGGTGTCCAAAAATACTGATTTCCGATTTATGAAAATTTGAAATCGGCCCTAATTAATCGGCTATTCCGATTAATCGGTCAACCTCTAACACAAACCCTGCATCACACTAGAGATAGAGAGAGAGAGCGAGAGAAAGAGAGAACAAGTGATTAGAGAGGAGGAGTGGGGAGGGAATATGGGAAAGAGAGAGAAATGGAGAGAGAAGAGAGAAGGAGCTCTTCAATAACGGTGTTTAAGAAAGTAAAATAAACCATATCTGTGATATCTAAGATGTGGAAAAGGTTTTCTGTGGCTTGCACTGTGAGATTGAAGACAGTGTATGAGATGAGGAGATAGCTCGGTCTGTCTGGGTGATAAACTCACTCAGCAACACAACACAATGACGAAACCACCCTACCAAATCTAAACAACACACAAAACATGTCAACAATGAAGCATAGTCAATCAATTACTCCTACCGCTAGGCCAGGGTAAAGTATCTTCCAGAACATTTTATCTTACATTTTCACACTACTGAAGAGACACAGAAGCACACAAAAAGAAAGCACCTGAGGAAGAACCTAAAGGAACATACAACGTTGTGATTGGGGGGGGGGTAGATACAGTTATATATTGAAATATTTTTTTAGACGATATGATATGATTGACAATATTGCAATATTATTTTTGCGCTAGTTGGCTGTAACTATACAAACACGTCAGTTTGTTCTCCACCTTTTTAAATAGGGAGCCAATTTGCTATAGCTATAGACCTCCCAGCTGAAGCACATCTGTGTTCTACAGCAGCAGGCAACCAACCTCTCTCTCCATCTCCCGGTCTCTCTGTCCCTCCCTCTCTCTCTCTCCATCTCCCGGTCTCCTTGTCCCTCTCTCTCTCTCTCTCTCGCTCTCCTGCCCTCCCTCCCCCTCCCTTTAGACTGGTATGGCTGCAGCACCCATAGACTGACGTCTCAGTGTAACTCTTTCTCAGACATACTCTCTTATTAATATCCTCCGTAGACACACAGATATTCCACAGAAATTGTGTTCATCTGTAAGAGAGATGCTCTTTTATATGTGCAGATCTGTCTTGGCGTGCGTGTGGAGGAGGAGGGGATTTTTTGTGTGTGTGCGTGCGTGCGTGCGCGTGCATAGTGCTCTCCGAGTACGTTTACATGCACACTATTAATTCAATATTAAACTGATTATGGCATTAGTCATGTAAACACCTTACGCTGCTTATCTTAAATCGGTGTTAGGTCATAATCAAAGTAAGCATATCTGAGCAATCTTTCAAATGATTAGGACATGGAAACGCCTTGATCAGAGTTGCAGAAGGTTGTTTGCATGTGCTAGCATGAGCAGCGCAGGCTTCCTTCGTTTGCGGGAACGAAGTGATTTCGGGAAAGACAAAGTATTCATCTTGGAAATCGGGTTTTACAAACAAAATGTAAAATGTCAGAACTCTTGAATCAAATAAGTCTTCAATTGGTGATTTTCTGTATTAATCAAAGTCCCATCAGGTAGATACAGTTATATATTGAAATATTTTTTTAGACGATATGATATGATTGACAATACTGATTTCAGACGTGTCCATGGAAACGGTTGGTTCTTCTTGCAAAGCAGATAAATGTGTAAATCAATCTATTATATTCATCTGACTATTCACAGTGGTGGTATTACTTTGGGCGTGTAAACACACTCCCTGGAAAGAGTCTGAGATCCATCGAGGTCAACACGTCTGGCACAAAGAGGTAGCTTGCCGTCCTACGACACTCAGGACATGTTTCGGCAGCACAATAACACTGTGAACTATTTGGAAGTACTTCTAAATATGTCATATAAGAGCTATTTCCCCCCTTCTCGGAAGTATCTCTCGCTATCATGAGGGGGTGTGGCAGGGTGAGTTCATTGGTTCCACAGCCACAGGCGGCCATAACTCTGTGCGTCTTCTCTCGCTCGTCACAACGCCCTCCTCCCTCCATTTTGTCAACAATTAATTTCCTTCTACGATAAAGCGGTCGTCGACAGTAACGCCACACAGGTAGACACAGTCAACATGCTGCAACGCGGCTCCTAGAACTTTAATAACAGTGTGTATGTCCGTGCGTGTGCCTGCGTCTTTTAATGAGCACTGAAGGTATTTTACATCTCTCTGAGTGAAGTGTGGCGAGGCCAGAACCATAACTCATTGCCAGCAGAATGAAATGCCTCTATCTCTGAGGAGAGAACAGTTGTGTGATGTGATGATGTGAAGTAGAGTGTGGGGGGGGTCGTCCCTCCAGGCGCGTTACTGAAGTCATACAGTCATTTACTATTTCCCCTTAACCCCGCACCGTGTAGGGAGGGAGGGATTGTGATGGGAGTCAATGCTGAGACCAAGGTCTATTTACCACCTGAGCCCTGTTGAGCGCAATACACACACACATCCATATACACATTAAAACACATGAAGAGAAAAACACAAGTCAGTGGAATTCCTCGTGTCCCTAGACAGTCTCTTATCCCTCGCAGAGAAAAACACAAGTCAGTGGAATTCCTCGTGTCCCTAGACAGTCTCTTATCCCTCGCAGAGAAAAACACAAGTCAGTGGAATTCCTCGTGTCCCTAGACAGTCTCTTATCCCTCGCAGAGAAAAACACAAGTCAGTGGAATTCCTCGTGTCCCTAGACAGTCTCTTATCCCTCGCAGAGAAAAACACAAGTCAGTGGAATTCCTCGTGTCCCTAGACAGTCTCTTATCCCTCGCAGAGAAAAACACAAGTCAGTGGAATTCCTCGTGTCCCTAGACAGTCTCTTATCCCTCGCAGAGAAAAAGGAGGAGAGGAGACTGGGGAGGACTGGAGAAGGCTGAAGGCCTCTCCACTCATCCCTCCATTCCTGCTCTCCCTGTCATCCCTCATTACCACCCACAATGCACTGCTGCTTAACAGCTCCCCTGAGTAGAGGACGGGGAGGACGGGGGGGGGTTCCCCTCTATTCCTTTACTTTCACAATCACATTCTCTCATTTCAAAAGAATCTCCTGGTGAGCCAGGGATTATTCACCTTCAGTCAAGCAGAAAGCTTCATTTCACTCTGAAAAAGACCACAGTTTTACATCCCATTCCACTGCAATAAAACAGCAGCCCTCGTAATATTCAGTTGACCACTCTATTCTTCTGTGAAAACACTTGCAAGTACATGTTTCAGAAGCCTTTAGTGTTAGTTGACTGGTGTTTCAGTCTAGAGCCTACCTCTTCAACCACGAGGAGCCCTGCATTTCTCTATCGCCCTTTCTCACGCACCCCATCTCTCCCCACACATGTATGTCGTTTGGCTTACACACACTCCTCCATCCGTCTCATTAATGGGACTACAGATGTGTTAGTCTGGGGCCTGGGCCCCGAGCCTTTACACATGTCCATTCAACACTTGTACGTGTAACCCACTTATACATGCAGTGAAACAGGACAAAATATCAGCCTCCACTATTTGACCTTTGTGGGTTTGTGCCTCAGACGTGTTGTGGAGTGGAGCTCAGAGACCAGAGTGGAATGATTGGGTAATGGAGAGCACCTGGCCTAGTCTGCCTGCCTGCCTCTGTAGATTTCCCCCGATCTGCCTCTCTCCCTGCCTAATCTCTCTCTCCTCTTAAACCCCAGTGTGGTGGGCTGGGCCGGTACAGCTTTGTTTCTTTGGACCAGAGGGGGTAGTAAAACCGAGGGGAACCAGAACAGAACAAGGCACGGTGGAGGAGGAGATGTTGGCTACCTTCCTGCTCCTGAGGAATTCAAGGTTTTACAGCCCTGGTCCTGGGCAGCAGACAGAGAGAGAGAGAGAGAGAGAGAGAGAGAGAGAGCGGGCAGAGCCTATTTTAATTTAGCCAAAACTCAATTAAAATATCAATAACTCAACCAAGAGGAGCAACAGGTGGGCCTGAGACTACTGCCCATGAACTCATCTGGCTCGGGATCAATGGCTCAATGACACAAGTCAACTCACAGGCCGATCACAGACTGGTAGCTTTGGAGTGGATGTCAAGGGTGCATGCTCCTGCATTTGCTTTCACTTGCCTTTTAAATGTGTGTTCTAGTTTGTATAGGAACATGCTACATTTGTGCAGAGAAGTGAAATATTTGAGTTGCGCCATTGGTTTTATATTGGACAGGCGGCATATATGGATAAGATTTACAGTTGAAACCCTTTCTACGAGATGACAGCGTCTCGGGGCTAGCCTCGCAGTGGCAGGCAGCTAAAGACGTCTCGCATAGGGTAGGGGGGAAAAGGTTTCCACCATAACTAACTAGGTATGAAAACTACAATTACACCATCCTTTTTCAACCGCGGTCATTTGTCCCCGTTTTGTTTGTTTTGCTTTCCTCAGAAATGCGACAGGAGACATGAAGAGAGGAATGAGAGGTAGGTCTCGAGCCTCCACACATCCTCACGGCTTTCAGGTAGCTATGTGCTCTAGTGGGTCGCAATGTTGTTACTATCAAGGGCTTGATAAATCCCTTTTGGAGAGCGGCAAACCCGGAGGTTAGCATCTCGGTCTTTCCTCAGCTGAGTAGCCTGACATTACAGAGTAATAGGATATACCACATTAGAGCATCAGGCACAGTAACTGGTGTGCATACTAGTTCATATAGTCATGGTTTGTTTATCAACGATTTGGTACTGATGGCTCTTCCCATGAAATGAAATGCCTGAGTGATGTCCGGTCACTGATCCCGACCGCCATTATGGAGTGGCTTGACTAAGATCCACACCGATACTTCTATTACTAAGCCTTTGCTTTGCACGTTGTTAGGTTGTACCCAGGGAATGTCTGTGGGGTTACAGCATGCTTTAGCGACAGTGCAGGGGGTACACGGACGACAGAGGCCACCTCTCTAGCTGTGTGTTGGTAACAGCTGTGAAAATGCCTCCACTCCTCCTCAGAATACGCCTGCACGCCCCGGCTCTACTTTTACACATTTACACAAGGCCCTGCGTCGCCCGGGCAACCCTTTCTTGGCTTTGTCGAAAAGAGCCAATCATCCGCGGGCGCGTAACTAAGCCTCCTGTTTGTCAGTAACTGGGACGGACAATGCCTGTAACTTGACTCTGGTCCAACGAAGAGGGAGGGAGAGAGAGAACGGTGGGGGGGAGCGAAAGAGAGAGAAAGAGAGTAGGAGAAAAGAGGAAGGCAAATGGACAGTGAGCAAGCCAAGAAAGCAAGGGAGCGTGAGTGGGAACGTCAAGAGAAAGAGAAGGCAGGAGAAATGAAGGAAAAGGAGAAGGAGAGTGCTAGCTAGCTCGAGGATGATTTAATGACAGTGGAACTGATACTCGGGTGGTTCCTAAACAGCACAGCCAAGGAAGGGCTCCACCTGCAAGGAGGCGTTTGATCCGTTCGGACAATAGTCAACGTTAGCCGGGCTATGTGTTAGGGTTAAGTGGTTTGGTCACTAAATGAGACGGGTGGGACAGGAGAGTATTTGGTAATGCTATCTCCTAAAGAGATAGACGGTAGTCGTATCTGGCAGACCCATACAGACTAGCAAAGGACTTCAACAGACAGCGAGGTAAGGGTTGTTGGGGGTGGGAGTTGGCGTTTAAGGGGCAGGGGGGCCTGGTGGTGCATGGCTGGCCCGTGTGAGAGCGTGGTCACAGCTCACTGGTTCTCTCGCCCAGCTGTTGAATAGGGCCATTTGACTAATGCCCCCACCCACCCCGTGATCTCCTCTGTAATGATCTAATAACCCACCTCTGTTCTGTTCATCCTCAGCTGGCAATGTACCCCATGCTGGCCCTAGTCTACCTCTATTCCCTATGCATGTACCGTGTGTCCAGTTGGCTCTTCTGTCTGGCCCTATGGCAGGGGAGGGCGCTACCGTGTGTCCAGTTGCCTCTTCTGTCTGGCCCTATGGCAGGGGAGGGTGCTACCGTGTGTCCAGTTGCCTCTTCTGTCTGACCCTATGGCAGGGGAGGGCGCTACCGTGTGTCCAGTTGGCTCTTCTGTCTGGCCCTATGGCAGGGGAGGGCGCTACTGTGTGTCTGTGTGAGAGGGACCCAGTGCTGCTTCCAGGCTCTTGTGATGCCGGCTGATATGCCCATTGCTTTTCAATATATTTCTAATTATTTTCCAGTCAACATTGTCCTCCCAGAGTCCAGACTCCAGAGCAGCTGACTATCTCTGGCCCATCTAATGACTTTGACACAGTGCTAGTGAGACAGAGCCAGCCCCCCTACTGTCCTCCAGTCACACAGACCAGCAGGGGGCACTACACTGTGATATACCCAGCGCAAGGCTCTTTCACTGGGCCTTCAGTCTCTGGCCACAGCCACAATAGACCCCGGGCAGGAGCCCCACTCCACCCCAAAATGACCCTAAGAGAGGCTTCTGGTTGCTATAGAGATAACCCAGTGGGCACCAAAAAATCCTGCAAAGGCTTTGGGAATAAGTGAGAGAAGAAGAGAGGAAGAAATTAAAGAGAGCGAGAGAGACCGAGAGAGAGAGAGATTGAGAGAGAGAGAGAGACAGAGAAAGGGAGAGCGAGAGAGAGAGTGGAATCTAGTCAACAGCTCCACTTCCCAGCTGTATAAATGTAGGCCTATGCCAGTGTAATGCAGGCCCACGCTGTACTGTCATCACTACAATACTAGAGCATTTACACTACCAGTCCCAGCCGTGCTTTCCTGCTTCAGTACCATGAGATATGTTCATACCAAACTCTGTTCCCCCTGAAGACATAACCACAACACCCAATTAAACCTGCAACCCAACGGGAACTATGTCTGTCCACAGTATAGCACTCGCTAAACAAGCATATCCATGCTGTTTTTACTCACACCAGATCGCAGCAGGTACATAAGGTCCTAACCCTCTCACACACACCACACACACACACACACGTTGTTGACTTACGAAAGAAAGGTGTACAGTTTCTAGGCTGTGTGGCAACAGGCCAGTTAAAGGAAGTGACGAAGATCACCCTGTGTGTGGTGTGTTTCTCAGTTAAAAGGCTAAAGACACAGCCAGGCACTCCCAACAGCTACAACACACCTTACTGAGCAAACATTCACTCAACAGGGCTGTGGAATGGCTACGGGAGGAACGCTTGGGGGACAGAGAGAGATACCACAGTCGTCTCGTCTCTACTGCTACACAACTGAACTGTATGTACATTGCGACAGGACAGACTCCCCAGTGACTGGTCAGAACTTCTGGCTCCACATGAGCGCAAGCGCCGTCCAACTGCAGCTCAGTCTCAGCTCAGGACAGTGCACTCTATTGCAGACTTGTTTACCTAATATCATTACACACTACTTCAGTATATAGGACAGCAAAAGCTTACTAGCTTATTAATACCATACTATTTCATTGAGTGAAAATGAATAGGCTGGAAATATTGTGGTGATATGTGCGTGAAAGCCATCCTGCCCAAGCCTGTGTGTGTGTGTGTGTGTGTGTGTGTGTGTGGTGATAGATGAGGATAAGGGGGTCAGTGAGTATGTGAGGCATCCCGGTATGGCAACTGTCATCACCCGAGTGGACGTATCTCATTTCTCACATCCCCCAACTTGGGAGCGGGACCCAGGACCGAGCTCAGGACCCCTGCAGGGCCCAGCTCCATACCCAGAGAGGGGCACAGCCAGGTGGAAACAGACTTGCTCTAGACGTTACATTTTAGCCATTTAGCAGGCAATCTTATTCAGGGCGACTTCTCCGAGTCGGGTTCGGGGATTCCAACAGTCAATCTTTCGGGTTACTGGCCTAGCGCTCTTAAACGCTAGGCTACTTGCCTGCCCGTAGACCAGCCCATGACTCATGCCCTGCCTCATACCCTGAGCCCAGAGTGGGGAACAGCCTGAGTGGAAAAAGGCTTAGACCCTAGACCCTTACGGAGACCCACATAACTGGGGCCTAGCAAGACCACATCTATTCAGGACCCGGAAGCGAAAATGTGACATTTCATTACAGAGGGTAATTAGGCTCCATTCACTCGCATTGTCCTGCAGGCCGTTACAATGTGTGTGAATAATAACACGGTCTAACAGCGTAGGCTAATGGCTGGGACTACTGGGGCTTTGACAAAAAAACAACCCCTTCCCCTAGCTCCATTGTCAATGTATTTACCTTGGGTCTACATTATCAGAGGATCCGTTTCAAAAGTCCCACTATTTTACTGCAAGAAGAGAGGATTGAGATTGCAGAGGAATCCATGTTTGCGACTGCCGGGATATAGGCCTCGTTCGCTAAGATAATTAAGATAATACACTTAAGAGACGAGGACCCTCCTTTTCCGTCTGCGGAATCTCAGGGCCACACAGTGAAACGTTCACACAGTTGTGTTGGCAAGGGGGAAACAGCTAGACAACAGAGAGATAACACTCCACAGACAACAGGACAGGATCAATGTTCCTATCGAGAACTGGCTGGTGGGAACTGCTCTGAAAAAAAAAACGGACTTGGACATTCACTTTGGATTCTAATAGTTAAACAGAAGGACGATAGACAAGTAGTGTGCGTGCGTGCGTTACAGCAGCTGATGTCCATGCTGATAAGACTCTCCTGCCACTGTCCAGTAGGCCAGGCTCTGGTCTAGTTGACTTCTAGGGTCAAAGGTCAAATACCCATCAGTAGTAGGGTCATCCTGGAATCTGTGACCTCACTACCTCAGTCCAGAGACAAACCCAGCTGACAGGGATCATAAATCCACACCAAATCATTAGATCAATGAATCAACAAGTGCATTAATACGGACACACACCGTCTCATCTCACCACGACAGAAAAGTTTGTCTTTGAAAATGAACAGGCTTTCAAGGGTAACCGTGACAGCAGTGACAATAGACTAGGGTCCATTCAATGGATCTCAGTGGACGTTTGGCTGCTGGGAACACTACTGGATGGCAATCTATGAGTGGTGTGAATGTCTATGGTGAGACAGTGAGAGGCTGTATCAGTGGAGTAGGCTAGATGTCTGCCTGTTATCAGTGAATCACTCTGCGAGTGAGTACAGTTGGCCAGCGGCCTGCACGGTTGCACTGAGGGTTGAGGGCAGTCCTCTGGCAGTCCTCTGGCTGGCATTCTGCCGTTAGCTAGCCTGGTCCTGCCAACTAACCCTGATAAACGCCCTCCCTTCCCCCGTGACTCTCCCTTCCCCCGTGACTCGCCCTTCCTATCTCTTCAGTACCTATCCTCCCTCTAACAAGAGAGGCAGATACACCAAAGCTTTCTTCTGTATTTCTCATACTCCACTGACATACACCCCAAAATGCACACACACACACACACAACACTGCAAAGCTGCATGTCCAAACCCTTGAAACTAGTTGATCTTGAGGGGAATTGGATAAAAGGTTTGAGACTGGGTCAGTAGTGTTCCAGGGAGAGGAGAGAATAGCAGCATGTATATAATTTACCACTAGTGATAATGGGGGAAAACATCTATACAGTTACATATCGCAATATTATATCCATACTTCACCTACAAGTATACAAAAAGAAGATTGTTTTTTCTAGATAGCGTTATCTTGCACTATTTAACTGTACCTGCGCCAAAACGCCGGTATTTTTCATCTTCTTTGTAAATACTGAGCGAACGTGCTTTGAGCAATTATTTCCATGACTGATCAGAACACATTTTCTCATGTCCTCATCTCTCTGCAGCAGACATATAGTGAGCAATAGATTTGGAACATCAAAAAGCAATAAAATCACAGGAAAAGAGAATCGTGAGAATCACAATACATATCGTATTGGGACCTTAAGTATCGGGATAATTTAGTATCGTGAGGTCGCTGGCAATTCCCAGCCCGACTTAGCAGATGGATCTGAAACCAACAGAGGATCCCATTGTAGGTCTAATCCCAACATGGGGCAGGTTCCACCCACCCACGCGCACTACTTTACACTAAATTGAATTGAAGACGCTAGGGAGGCGAGTGGAATGTTTTAACTATGCAGTGTTAAGGTGGGAAGAATCTTTGGGCGAACTGAAACTTGACATTAACACACACACACACACACACACAGTAGGAAGGGGTCATGAACTGAATACCTCCATCATGTTGTGTAAGGTAACACAGAGGTAGCCTGATACCTTTACAATAGAGAAGACAAACTCAATCCAGCTGTGTTCTCCTGTCCGCTCCTCTCTCGCTTTCAGACATTAGCCCAGAGGGGTTTAATGAAACACAAGA